>NW_021513111.1:0-296 GCF_001605985.2 Dendrobium catenatum | reverse complement strand
CTTTTCAATCACAATAATAAAATTGCATAAAATAAAAATGTAGAATATAATTGACATAAGGATTTATAGTGGTTCAGTCAAATATGACCTATATCTACTCCCTGAAGACTCCCTTTTTAGGTATTGCACTATTACCAAAGTGACTCTCATTTTCCCCCACAGCAAGGCGGAGAATCCTTTACAATTTCTCTCTTCCATGAGTCCCCAGTGAAGAAAAGAACCATCATCCTTTCACACTCTCCAAGTGTCGGCAGAGAATCATCATCCTTTCACACCCTATAAGTGTCGTCAAAGAA
>NW_021513110.1:0-305 GCF_001605985.2 Dendrobium catenatum | reverse complement strand
TTCGCCCTTAATTAAACTCCTATATTATCCAAAATTAAAAATTGTGCACATTTAAAACATGTTTTTGTTAAAAAAATAATTTATTTTCATAAAAAATTATTTAATCACTCAATTAATATGACTATCTACATGATATGAACGATCGAAAAAAAAAAAAAAAAAAAAACGATCGAAGAGGAGCACAATCTAGCTATTATGATGCACTCAAGTATACAAATGGCATATGTTATAATGACTTTAACAATAGAGAATTTGACATCAAAATTGTTTTATAAGTTTTTATTACATTCTATATAAGGGAGCGA
>NW_021513109.1:0-310 GCF_001605985.2 Dendrobium catenatum | reverse complement strand
TATTTCAAAGAGGGGTTTCCAAAATTAAGTTATAGTGTTGGGGAAGCTTTTTGAATTTCAAATTTGAATTGAAATTCATTTAAGGAACTTTCCTAATTTATTGGACTTAATTTAAGAAAGCAATTAATGCCTCTTTGAAATTTGAATTTCAAATGCTTTGGTTTGGGGGAAAGATGAGCCGGCGGGTGGAGGGTTGGAGGCCGACGGCTAGATGGCCGGCCGGCGGGACTAGGGTGGTTAACGGGTAGGGGCTCCAATGATGGCGAAGCTAGTGAGAGGTTTGACTCCTTTCAACTATTGGTCGTTGCTT
>NW_021513108.1:0-385 GCF_001605985.2 Dendrobium catenatum | reverse complement strand
TGATTTTCTTTAATTAAAATTCAAAATTCAAAAATTGTAGGAAATCGTCCAGGACGACTTTTGTTTCGTACTGGACGATGAGAGATAAATTGGTTTGCGTGCATTTTAACCGTTTTGAGAGCAGTTTTTAATTAGATCGTTTGTACGATATTACAATCGTCCAAGACAAAATTTTTTTTCTCTCAAACGTCGAGACGATTGAATGCAGCAGTTGAGTGGATAAGACAGTTTTTAATATGGATTTCGTCTGTACGAATTTTTGGTTCGTTTAGATGAATAGATGTCGTTTCTGTGTAGGGGACGGTTTTCAAGAGACATTTAAACGAGTTACTTTTAAATCGTCTGTATGAAATTATTTTCGTATGTACGATCGGTCAAGTCAAAA
>NW_021513107.1:0-491 GCF_001605985.2 Dendrobium catenatum | reverse complement strand
AGATAAATATTAAGTGGTACTTAGCTTAGGTTAATTCACATGCATAAAAGTTAAGTTCAAAAGATAGCCAGCTTAATCCAACATTGCATACATGGATAGTTCCAACAATAGATTCCAATACTAACAATAAGATTAGTTGCTATAAGAAGATCCCTCACACAACTCATCCAATTAATAGGTTTTAGCAGAGAAGCGTTAATATGATCTTCATGAAGATAATAAATTCACATTCAAGGATGCAACTATGAAGATAAAGAGTCGGGTGTCGAATTTACCCAAAGACAAGAGAGATACATGCTCCGGCAAAGTTGTGTGGTAGTTGGGAATGAAGTGGGCAGCAACCAAGAACCTCCTCGCACTTCGCCGAGATTAACCTTCCCCTCAAGCGTGGACAGCAGTTGGTGGCTGTAGGAAATTTCCAGGACAGCAGGAAGTGATGCCGAACTCTCTGGACAGCAGTTTTGACAGCAGGGACAGCAATTTTGTCTTGT
>NW_021513106.1:0-206 GCF_001605985.2 Dendrobium catenatum | reverse complement strand
ATCTATTCAAAAACCCTTAGTTGCTCCTGGATGATAAATATCGGCCAACACAAATTTAGGGCGATGTTCTGGCCGATCTGGATCAGACAGCTTGAATTCAGGGCGATGCTATGGACGATTTTCTTCTAATTTGAAATGATCAGCTGGGACGATCGTGATATCATCCTGGACAATCAAGCCAATTTTTCAATCATCTAGTTTTTATT
>NW_021513105.1:0-218 GCF_001605985.2 Dendrobium catenatum | reverse complement strand
AACTTAGAAAACCTTTAGGGACCCCTTGATGTGGTGTGCGCAAACCCTTCCCTTTTAGGTCCCTGTAGTAACTTCAATTTAATTAGGATTACTTTTTGCTCTTAAACCCCTAAACCCCTTTATACGTATGAAAAGTCCTAAGGGTTAGTGATAACAAATATTTTTACCCCATATAACAGTTGTGACACTTAAGGATAAAAATTAAGGACCAGGTCTTA
>NW_021513104.1:0-306 GCF_001605985.2 Dendrobium catenatum | reverse complement strand
CCGTCGACCGCTACAAGGCTCGCCTTGTTGCTCTTGGATATGATCAGAAATTCGGTATTAATTATACTGAAACTTTCAGCCCGGTTGCGAAGATGCCAACAATCCGACTTCTACTCACTCTCTCCATCAATCGTGACTGGCCGGTCTATCAACTAGACATTGCAAATGCCTTTTTACACGGCGATCTACCAGACGACATCTATATGCGCCAACCGCCGGGTTTCACCGATCCAAACCAACCAAATGCAGTCTGCAAACTTCACAAGTCGCTCTACGGTTTAAAGCAAGCTCCAAGACAATGGTTTC
>NW_021513103.1:0-227 GCF_001605985.2 Dendrobium catenatum | reverse complement strand
GGATCTCGAGGCAAAATCAAGCTGTAAACTTCAAAAATTAAATATGGGATCACTTGAACTCCAATTTCAGCAAACTTATAGTCAAACTAAGTGTCTCGGAAATACAAACCAAACAACGCCAAATTTGACTCAATTCAAGGACCCAAAGTGCTGTTGGAAAGTTCAAACCATAATTTGAGTTACCAAACGATTTTCAAACATGACGAGCTTATAGTCGAATCAAGCGG
>NW_021513102.1:0-366 GCF_001605985.2 Dendrobium catenatum | reverse complement strand
TAGGAAAGGAACTTTCGAATTATGAAAAAGTTAACAAGATTTTGAGATGCTTGCCTTCATCTTATGATGCAAAAATTACTGCAATCACTTAATCCAAAGATTTGAATACTTATTCCATTGATAACTTACTTGGCTCACTTATTGCTTACGAGCAAGGGGTGAATCAAAGAAATCTTGATGCAGGTGAGGAGAAAAAGGAGAAAACAGTCGCACTGAAGGCGCACAAATCGGATTCTAAATCTTCCGGGTCTGAAAGCAATGAAGTTGCCTTCATCACAAGGCAATTCAAAAGCTTTCTAAGGAAGAAACAAAAGCATCATCAAAGTCAAAGAAAAGGTAAGGATCATAAACATATTAAAGGATCTT
>NW_021513101.1:0-362 GCF_001605985.2 Dendrobium catenatum | reverse complement strand
AGGGAATAGAGCTAAGGCGAGCACAAGAAGTCCACAATAAACACTCTACTATCGTCCGGCGCATATGCCGCGGCGATAAGAAGAGGAAAGGAACACTCTAATATCGTCGGGCGCATATGCCAAGGTGATACGAAGAGAAAAGAACACTCTAATATCGTCAGGTGCATATGCCGCGACGATAAGAAGAGGAAAAGTACACTCTACTACCGTTGGGCACATATGCCGCGACGATAAGAAGAGAAAAAGGTACACTCTATTACCGTCGGGCATATATGCCACGATGATAAGAAGAGGAAAAGGTACACTCTACTACCGTCGGGCGCATATGCCACCACGATAAGAAGAGAAAAAGGTACACTCTA
>NW_021513100.1:0-230 GCF_001605985.2 Dendrobium catenatum | reverse complement strand
GAATGAAATAAGAAAATCTAGACTCGATCCTGCAAGGTTATCCTAATAATCAACAGTTATATATTCAATCCCAAGCAGTTATAATATGAAAAATTGAAATGCATTTTTTTTAGCCACACTTGGCCATGCTCTTTTTATTTAAAGGGGGTCTTAAGCGCGGCAGGTACCTGTGCAAAGAATATATAATATTTTCTTTATTAATTGCCCCCTTTAATTTTAGCTCCTTGTAT
>NW_021513099.1:0-254 GCF_001605985.2 Dendrobium catenatum | reverse complement strand
ATTTCTCCATAAGGTGTTGAAAGCTCTTCCAGCTATACGTTTTGATCCTTATAGCCTTTTTTATAGTAAAAATAATATTCTCCATGGAATTCCAGGTGTTAGCAAATTTCCTGTTGTTCCTTTCTCTCCAAAGGTGGTACATAGTGCACCCAATCGTCAGCCAGCAGAAATTCTTTTCCCATTTGGAAAAAGGCAGCTGATTATCAATGTAATCAAAAACCTGAAGCAAAGTAGGTCTAAGTAAGAAAGAATTT
>NW_021513098.1:0-247 GCF_001605985.2 Dendrobium catenatum | reverse complement strand
CTATACTTGAAATAATTCTCGAAATGTTGGTTTCGTCTCAGAAGTGTAATGGTAAGTGTGGAAGACGAACCCAGATGGGAGAAGAAATCCCATCCAAGGAATGGGGAGAAAAATTGGGAGTCCATTTGTCTAATCCAATGACAAATCCTCCCACATACCATGGAACTCCAATGAGAACTTCCTCTATTGCATCCTGAGATTGAAAGGAGTAAAGGAACCAATCTAAACCAAGAGTAGTAATATGGAA
>NW_021513097.1:0-465 GCF_001605985.2 Dendrobium catenatum | reverse complement strand
TCGGGACAAAGATTAGGATGCCACTAGGGATGCTTATGCCTAACTTCAAAAATGTCAATAGGATGCCGTAGGAGGACTTATACCTAAAGACAGATTTAATCAGGTTTGGCTGCCGTAAGAGCGGGCTTAAGCCAGAAAGTCAGTAGAATGCCATAAAAGCGGACTTAGACCAAAAGATGGATTTAATTGAATGGCTGCCGTAAAAGAGGACTTAAGCCAAAAAGTCAATAGGATGTCGTAAAAGCAGACTTAGACCTAAAGACTGATTTAAATTGGATTGGCTGCCGTAAGAGCAGACTTAAGACAGAAAGTAAATAGGATGCCGTAAAAGCGGAATTATACCTAAAGACGGATTTAATTGAATGGCTGCCGTAAAAGCGGACTTAAGTCAGAAAGTCAGTAGGATGCCGTAAAAGCGGACTTAGACTTAAAGACAGATTTAATCAGGTTTGGCTGCCGTAAGAG
>NW_021513096.1:0-219 GCF_001605985.2 Dendrobium catenatum | reverse complement strand
TATCTTCATAAAAGAAATAAAATGCATAAGTATTTCTGAAATCCAGCTCAAAGAGCAGCACACAATAAAGCTTACAAGCAACACTCAAAAGAAATAAATGGAATTATCTTTCTGAATTCTAAAATTATGATTGCAGATGAAAGAGAAAGAATTGACCGTCAAAAGAATTAGGGAGGAGCCGGAAAATTTAAAGATGGTAAGAGAATATTGAGAGTATTA
>NW_021513095.1:0-1055 GCF_001605985.2 Dendrobium catenatum | reverse complement strand
TAATGTATTCTTACTTTTTAGTCTTTTTTGCAATAAATGAGTTCCTTTATGAAATTTATACTCTTAGAAGTGAGTATCTCATATTTACACCATCTTAGTACGGACTAAATGCACAAAATAAAACGCTTATACTGATACAAAGGAGAGGATTTACACACGTGACATTCAAAATTTACCTTTTTTATTTTTAAATTTTAATATTTATATAATATAGTATTTTTATTAAATTTCATCAATGACCATCTTTTTAAACTCTTAAAAATGATAGAAAGTGGTCCCATGTTCAAGTCAGATCTCAAATCTTAACAAGGTGGAGGTCAAAGTGAGTCGTGCAGACCACGTAGTCTTTAGCTATGGAGAGATTATTACGTGCAGTGTATGGATTGTTTGGAGGCGAATTCGAACGCGTCAAATTACCCGGATGCACCGGGTCCTGAATGACGTGGCTCATCCGAATTTGCCTTCGAACAAATCTAGACGCCGCACGTAATATTTTTCCTTAGCTAGGAGGGAGTCAAGACAGAGGGTCACACAACCGATGGGGCTGAGCTAGAGGTGGTGTCGCGTTGCAAGTCAGAACAAGGCATGGAGTTCAGTGACATTATAATGGAGAATATTATTTTTTATAGTCTTTAAATGAGGGTTAAGTGCGTAAAGTATTAAATAATAACCCTATAACTTTGATTGATATGCATGAGATGAGCATAACCATGGGAGCATTTGATTTCCTTGATGATAACGAGACCATCCCATTTTTAATCAAGACTTTGTGCCACACATGGGGCACTGCTGGGGTGGCTGAGAAGTACAAGACCAATTTTTCCTTTTGTGTCTCCTCAACTTGCACATTCACAATGCTTGGATGGCATTTATTAGTGGCTTAAAAATTGTTGATTTGCTCATCAAGAGAATATGTTTGTTCCATTTCATTGCTTAGAGCATCTATGGTGTCGTTCGGTCGCTCCAACCGAACGTCAAATATATCTATGGTGTCGTTCGATAGCTCCACCCGAATGTTAAATCTTCCGCTATTTGCTTGCATCTGAACAGTGCAA
>NW_021513094.1:0-233 GCF_001605985.2 Dendrobium catenatum | reverse complement strand
GATCTTCAGAGAACTACAACTCTTTTTTTCACCCTCTAAGTGATGGTCAGAGAACCACAACTTTATTTTTACCCTCCAGGTGATGGTTAGAGAATGAAAACTCTATTTTCATTATCATGGTGATGGTCAGAGAACCACAACTCTTTTTTCATCCTTTAGGTGATGATTAGAAAACCATAACTCTATTTTCACCCTCCATGTGATGAACAAAGAACCACGATCTTTGTTGAAGA
>NW_021513093.1:0-215 GCF_001605985.2 Dendrobium catenatum | reverse complement strand
CATCGTGAGTGCTCCCCAATTGTCTTTGGTTTCCCCCTAGATTTGCAACCACTTCATCCCCAGGATGACATCAGTGCTTCCTAACTCTAGTGGGAGAAAGTCCTCCCTTACTTGAATCCCCTGGATGGTCAACACCACTCCTTTACAGATTCATTTGCCTTTATCCACCTTCCCTGTACCCATCATCACCCCATAACAACAGGTGTCCACCAATT
>NW_021513092.1:0-301 GCF_001605985.2 Dendrobium catenatum | reverse complement strand
ATTTTATCATTGAGTCCATAAGGAAATGATATTTTTTTACCCTTCGGGGTAATATGTCAAGTTCTTATGTCGTACTCGATTATAAAATATGCAATCCGTTCGAGGATACAAAAATTCTCCAACAGCGTGCTTGGGACGGTTCTCTGGTTTGCCACGAACATTGAAACAGAGTTTTGAGTTTAGAAGAATTCGTACCTCCGCGGGGTTGTAGTGGTTGACACACTCGCCTACCTCGTCGTAGGTGTTGCATCGGGTTCCCTCCTATCACGGCCACTAAAGGCGTGCTTAGGTGGTTTGCCGG
>NW_021513091.1:0-280 GCF_001605985.2 Dendrobium catenatum | reverse complement strand
ACATATCGTCCAGGCCGATTTGGACATCGTCCAGGATGATTGACACTGTAGAAAATATCGGCCTGCGAATAGTTCTGGGAACTGTCCAGGACGATCCAAAATGGTCTGATCGTCCTGGGACGATTTAGCGATCGGCCGGGCCGATCTGTGTATTATAAAGCTGATTTCAGTCTTTTTGAAGAGAGAGAAAAATCAAAATAAAAATTAAAATATCTGAGGAGAGAGAAAGTCATGGACTTTTGGAGAAAAGTTGATTTTCGGATGACGCGGAGCCGTTTTC
>NW_021513090.1:0-228 GCF_001605985.2 Dendrobium catenatum | reverse complement strand
GCCATGAGTTGCTTCGTCCAAGGGGACCTTGTAGACCGAGGTTGAATGTTTGTCTAAGGAGACAAATTTGAATTCACCTTAGCTAACAGAGAGCTTTGTGCTCTATCGGTCATGTCCTATTGATTCATATCTCAAGGATTTAATGCCATTAAAAAGCGTATTGGCTCTGGCCATAACCGTTATCTGTGGTGTCATTTAGCGGCAAAACCACTTGGTTCAGAGGGCCCC
>NW_021513089.1:0-510 GCF_001605985.2 Dendrobium catenatum | reverse complement strand
CTAGGTTCATCCGGTACGAACGATTATTACAAAGGTCAGTTCTAGAAACTGCTGAAAACCGTTCTAAGTCGGTTAATCATTTGGACGAAAATTTATTCGTCTGGACGAAATTTTACAGAGGACCGATCGTCCCGGATGATTATTAATTTTTTTTGGACGAAAATTTTCCAGAGGATCAATCGCCATGGACGATAATTTAATTTCGTCTGGACAAAAATTTTCTAGAGACCAGATCATCCTGGACGATATTTAATTTCGTCTAGACAAAAATTTTCGAGAGGACCAATCACCATGGACGATAATTTAATTTCTTCTGGACGAAAATTTTACAGAGAACCAATCATCTTGGACTATTATAAAATTCGTCCCGGACTAGTAGGACTTAGAAAATTTTTCAAGCAAGTTCCTATTCGTTCCATGTCCTCAATAGGAGATAACTGTCTGATCGTCCCGTACGAACGGATATCGTCCAATATGATCAGTATAAAATTTTTATGATCTCCTTATGTG
>NW_021513088.1:0-453 GCF_001605985.2 Dendrobium catenatum | reverse complement strand
GCCAACAAAAAGTAAGGAAACACATGTTCAGAATTTGTTAAAAGCTATAGTACAAGATTGTACTGATGGTCCTCCACAGACTAGAGAAGAATTTTTAAGAAAAATGAAAAGATTGATCAGTGATAGGATTGAAGAAGAAACCCTAAGGCAAAAACTTATTAAAACTAGGGTAGGAGGTCAGTTGAGAGCAAGAAATAGCAAAAGAAAATTCAAACCAACTGCCATCTCTGCTCTCACTGATGGATATCCTAGGGAGCCAAGAAGATCTAGTAGGAAGACAGACAGTATTGTATTGACTGATGCTTCAGTGAAAATTAAAAGTACTCAGCAGATTCCACAGAAAGTCAGTCGTCAGTTGTCCCCTTCTTCTGCACCACCACAGAGTCCTGATAAGATTCAACGTAGTTCTCATACCCATTCTTCTCCCCGAATAGATAGGCACCACTCTACGGG
>NW_021513087.1:0-281 GCF_001605985.2 Dendrobium catenatum | reverse complement strand
GAATCATCAAAACTACATAAGTTGCAAAAATGTAAAGTCTGCAAATAGCAACTATCTTAACACTAAGTTCGTACTGGACGATCATCTGTACGAAGAAATTTCATACACATATACAAATAGGGTCGTTTCAAAACATTTAAGTAAAATCGTCCAGGACGATCCACGATAGTACGGGACGATCCACTGCTTACAGAATTGAAAACTTGCAGTTTTTGGGCGGTTTTTCTTGTCTTTTCTATAAATTGTCCAAATTGGACTGCCACCCAATCTTTTTGTCATTT
>NW_021513086.1:0-303 GCF_001605985.2 Dendrobium catenatum | reverse complement strand
CGCTGCAACCGGGATACCAATTTTGCTGGCAATACGGGATATGCCTTCAGAGTTCCAGCATGCGAGCGGCAAATCATGGATTTTCACCCAGATTGGAACAGTTGAAAATTCTTCTTTCTTCGGTTTGAACTTCGGATGCCACTTTTGAAGCACAAAAGGCTTACCCAGCAAGAACCAGACACCTCTCGACCATGCCATGTCGAAGTCTTCCTGGCAAGAGAATCGGAGGAGAAAGAAACCGTCATTTAGGGAAAGTAACTGGAGCGAACCTTTTAGAGACCAAGTCTTGTTAATAGCCCCCAG
>NW_021513085.1:0-239 GCF_001605985.2 Dendrobium catenatum | reverse complement strand
CTCCTGCCTTGGGTCGTAGGAGCTTGCACTTGTCGTACCCTCCATGCATTTTGTTGTGGTCTTTGGTCGTTTCAGTGCATCCGCTACTGCTGCATGTAGGTAGGTAGATGTCTTCCTTTATATACTGGAATTGACTTCAGGATACTGCATTTACTAAAGTCTTTCTATATCTACCCATTGATGGCATGTTATACATACATCTCTATTCGTAGAGAGATTGTATGTATTGCAGATCATTA
>NW_021513084.1:0-466 GCF_001605985.2 Dendrobium catenatum | reverse complement strand
ATACGATAATCAAGTGACTGTAAGAAAGTAGACATGCTTTTTTTCTAAAAATGAAAAGGTATATTGTCAAACAGAGGAGGTCTAGTAATAGAGTAACCTTCAGGTGTATTTCAGTTTCCAAATGTAGCCATCTACGTTAATCAAAAAGTAGTTTAAACTTATGATTTTGAAACAAAGCTCTATTACCACTTGTTGAGTCTAGTGAATAAGTTGTTAAACCTAAGTTAATGTCCTAAAGCTACCAAGAGGGGGGTGAATTGGTATTTTAAAAAATATTCCTCTTTTGATAAATTGAACAGAAATTAAACTTAATTGAATTTTTATAAAAAAGTTTTTCATTCACGACTTTTTTTTAAACACACAAAAAATGCAGAAAATAAAAAGCAGTAAAATAAATGACACACGATTTATAGTGGTTCGGTCTAAACTATACCTACATCCACTCCCCAGAGGCACCCTCTGAGTA
>NW_021513083.1:0-204 GCF_001605985.2 Dendrobium catenatum | reverse complement strand
AATTTTTATAATTAATGAGCATAATTAATCTATTAATAGTCATTTTAAATAGAAATATCCTAAATTAGTGCCTCTTGAGATAGGGTGGTTGGTATTCCCTAACTAATTACTAATTAAGGAAACATAGAACAACCGGTGGCCTCCAACAAAAAAACAATAGTTATGGTTGCATCTATAAAATTGCATGAAAGCTCCATCTTTGAT
>NW_021513082.1:0-268 GCF_001605985.2 Dendrobium catenatum | reverse complement strand
CGTGGATACTAACATGAAATCATTAGAATTTAAAGCAAAGAAAAAGAAATTTAAAGATTTTACATTCAATTGAGCATTGATTTGTTCTTCCCTGTTCCATTGACTAAAAGGAATATTAATTTCAACTCCATTAACAATTCGTGACGGTGATGAATAACCAGTTAAAATTATATACCACATGTGAAAATAAATCGATTGCAAGAAAATAGACATGCGAGTTTTACAAAAATTAAATGAAATATTTTCAAATAAAGGAGGTCTGGTGATT
>NW_021513081.1:0-299 GCF_001605985.2 Dendrobium catenatum | reverse complement strand
GTGTTAAGAATAATTGTAGGAAAAACATTTAGTGCATTTTTTCCCTAATATATCCATTGTTAGTGTAAAATTTCAACCTCATTTGCAATTGCTTGCTACTTGTTAATATTCTATTTGTATCAAATAAAAAAATGTCTCTCAAAGTTATGGTATGCAAAAAACAAAGATAAACACTCATTTGTCATTGCAAATTACTTCATAATAACATAGATGCGTCTAAGGTTATATAAGGCGATATTTAAGGTGATATTAACATAGATTATGTCACGCCCCATCATTTAATTTAGATCGAATTGATT
>NW_021513080.1:0-1995 GCF_001605985.2 Dendrobium catenatum | reverse complement strand
TGAGATTGTACTTTATTCTCAATGCAGTATTCGATTATAAAATGGGAGAAAATCAAATCTGTGTGGTGATACATAAATTTTCCCACCAAGGTTTTTCTATCGACTCCGTTGGGGATCAATCTTCTCTTCATCTTTAGCAGTGTTTTATACCCTTTAATCGGTAGTATATTTGTGCTTGGCATAGGTTGTAACTACCTTTCCTCCGCCGGCTCTTTTATTCATTTCATTCTTGGATAATTTGGCCGGTATCTAAAAAATTCTTGAGGTCTTATTTTGGACCCCGTTAGAAAACTAACGGGAAGATCCTTTGTACGACCTTTTTGTAAAGAAAATCCCTGTGTGCTAATTCGAATGTTGCAGTTACATTTTTCTTGTAGCTTGATGTTTGACTTAGCACTGGGTCCAAAATCCCTTTGCCCAATCTTTAGTAATATGTATAGTTACTTCTTTTAGTAACTTAATGTATTATTTGGATTGGGTCCAAAAACTTTTAAGTCTTAAAAATTTTAAACTTCATCGTGTCCTAGCCAATATGTTGCAGTTATATATTTTTGTAACTTAATATGTGGCTGGATAAATTTTAAGAAAATTTGAGCTTTGAAATCAAAGTTTTCTCCTTATCTAACCCAACATATTATAATTATTTTTTTTATATAGCTTAATATGTGTGGTAGGACAAGGTCCAAAAGCTCAAAATCTCCAAATCAAAACTTTTTGCTTGTCCTATTAACATATTGTAGTTACATGTCCTTTGTAGCTTGATATGTTTGCTAGGACAGGGTCCATAATTTAATATATGCAAGATTTTCAAGATTAAATTTTAGTTGATTTGAGAAAAGTTTGAAGGTTCAAATACAAGTCATGCTTATAAAAATAATTTTGCTAGAGAAAATAACAGGTTGATTTATCTTAAGAGAAATTTATCTTTATTTTCTTTAAAATGTAATAAAAAGTTTATTGTGGTTGACTCCTCTAAATACTTAAAGAATAAGACCTATGGTTATCAATGCTAAAATGAAAAGTGTGTTCCCTCCCTCCACTTGAGTGGATTAAGGCCTTAGATGAAGATATATCTAATATCATTTCCTTTTGGAACGTTAAAGCACAAAAGTTCAACTAGTTTTGGTCAGTTTTTAATAATCGTCTGAATTAAATTCAAATGTGTTTTCAAAATTTATATTCAACCATATTATGATTTTTCTAATCTTAGGAATGTATAATTATTGGTTGATATATTGAAGTTTGAAAATCATTCTGAATTCCCTCATCTTTAACCTTATTGTAGGTTAATGTTTAAGATGCCTATAAATCTTATTTCTTAAGGGTACTGCATGGATACGATGATTTGTCCTCTGCCATGTAGTTTAACTCTTATAGATTAGATATTTTATGGCATTTGATGAAAATAAATGCTTAGTCAAAAACATAAAAGCTTTTGTTCATCATCTAAAGTTTTCTCTTATGATGATATTTTATAAATCAAATATTAGCTAAGTTTATTCTTAGCTTTATTATTACATTTGAGAAAACTCATGAGTAGTTCTTGTTAAATATTGACTATCTTAAATTTCATTCGAGTCGAAAACTTAAGACAATTCAAGTTTTTTTATTAAGGTTAACCCATGATATGGTTAACATTTCATTTATCATGTGGCTTTCCCTCAAAATTAATTAACACATATTGAATTGATACTAAGTTAGTCGATTTCATAACACCTTTAATAGTTTCCTTCTTCAGTAGTAAAATAAATAAATAAATTATTATCATATTTGGGTTTACCCATTATGATATCCAAAAATAACTTCTTTTGAATTAAGATTTATATCAAATTGAAATTAGAGTAGGTGGAAGTCTTATTCATCTTTTTATCGTTATACATCTCATTAGCATCTTACGAGTTGATAAACTTATTTTATAATTATCTCAGCCAAGTTGTCTATTCATACTATAGGATCACGTCCGATTTGTAAATCCATCTTCTTTGTATAAGAGTG
>NW_021513079.1:0-232 GCF_001605985.2 Dendrobium catenatum | reverse complement strand
AACTCAAATCAAGCCCGCTTTATGATTTGTCGATGTCGATCAACTCAATTTAATATAATCTAAATTGATTTGATCTAAATCTAATTCAACATTAAATCAACTCGTCTCAAATCCGTTTAAATTAAATCAACTATCAATCAAACCCCAAATTCACATTTAATAAAGCTTGATTTAATCTTTAATTAAATTAGAATAAACCCCTAAAGTCCTTTTAAGGAATAAATTGATCTTA
>NW_021513078.1:0-251 GCF_001605985.2 Dendrobium catenatum | reverse complement strand
AGAAGAAGACTGAAGAGATAAAAATGCCTTATTTTAAAATTTGCGTCGTTCCCGGGTTGTTGTCGGTGGAGCCCAGCCACCCTTACTTTTCTGTACTCTGTGATGTAATATTGTATGGCACTTGCCATGGACACTCTCTTTCGTGGGCTTTTGTTGTTTTTGTTGTGCTTTCTTTACTTTGCTTGCGTATTAGAACTGCATGCTTTTTCCTAGATTTCTTAAATTGCTTTGTTTGGGTGTGGCTCGGACGG
>NW_021513077.1:0-227 GCF_001605985.2 Dendrobium catenatum | reverse complement strand
GGTGGAGCATAACATGAAAATTAGCTTTCCCTTACTGGATGAAGAATACTAAAACTTTCACACTAAAACATGGAGATAAAAATACATAGTTTGATTGTCATCGTATATTCCTACATGCTGATCATCTATTTAGGAGGAATAAGAAAGCATTCATTAAAAATAGAGTTGAGAAGACACCTCCTCTACCTAGATTAAGTGGTGATGATGTACTGTAGAGACTTTCTAAC
>NW_021513076.1:0-524 GCF_001605985.2 Dendrobium catenatum | reverse complement strand
GTAGTGGGATAAAGGCTTGATGTTGTTGTTGTTATGTGGGGCTTATGACTTAGATATTAGAGTCGATAGACAGGCAAAATCAGCTCTAGAACTACATATCTGAATTATTTTGTTTATGGCATTAAGTTGACGTGCAAATTTCTTCTAATTGTGTAATATATGTTGTTCATTGTTCAGCTATTTTGTCCTATGAATTCACTGACTTTTTTTTTAGTTCATAGATATTTTGGAGGGACAATCTGTGCCTTGCATTTTTACTTTTTTAGAACTCACTTTTTTTAGAATTTTACATATATATTTTTTAGTTGATTCAACTTTTTCTTTGGTAGTTGAATCTGTTTGAAGACAAATTCACCGAGACTTATGGGGGAATGTTTAATAACTTATAGTTAAATAAGTAAATTTTAGATTTGTAAAAGTATATTTGTAAACTTTGTAGTTTGTACATATAAAGATGGTGGTTAAACTTGCAATGCTTTATGGCATAGAATGTTGGCCATTAAAAGAGAAGCATAATATTAAGT
>NW_021513075.1:0-403 GCF_001605985.2 Dendrobium catenatum | reverse complement strand
AATTAATCAAGTAAACAAAAAATAATTATAAGTAAAAAGAGAAAAAAATAAGCGAGCAAAATTGCTCATACAAAATTGAGTAAGAACTCATAAGCAGCATTAAAAACTGCAAAACCAAAACCTACAGCAGAAGAGCAAAAAAATAAAAAATGCCTGGACTCACGACCCGAAACATGACCAGAAACATGATCCGAATCCGACCAAAAAATATTCGGGTTTGGGTCAACCCGTTTTAAAAATTGGGTCTTTTATGATTGACACAGCAATCTGAAATTGACCTGAAAGTGACACGAAAACTCATATTTAACCCGAAAACCCGAGATTGGCCCGTTTTGTCCCGAAAATCGAATATTGACCCAATTTTTTACCTGAAAAATTATCAATTTTAGGTGAACTTCGGGTC
>NW_021513074.1:0-317 GCF_001605985.2 Dendrobium catenatum | reverse complement strand
GCGTGGGTGAGACCGACTCGAGTCACTCGTGGATTGCTAGTGCCGGATTGGACATTTGGGCTTAGTCGTTTGGTCGAGAGGCCCGAGACGGACTCCCCGCATGCTAGTTGCTAGGCCGAGTGAGACGGCGGGAGGACCTGAACCCGGGTCAATTTCGGGTTGCCGGTTAATCCGAACCTGACCCGATTTTAAAAACGGGTCATATTTTTTAACCCGAACCCGACCCATTTAATAAACGGGTTGACCCTAACCCATAATTTTTTTGGTCGGGTCGGGTTTTGGGTCATGTCAAATATTAAACCCCTATGCAAGAGGAA
>NW_021513073.1:0-285 GCF_001605985.2 Dendrobium catenatum | reverse complement strand
GTCATTTCTTGTGTTGCTCCAGGTCTTACCAAAGAAGTTTATAGACCACTTTAAGGGCGAACTTCTTGAAACTATTGAGCTGAAGGTCCCAAGTGGTGATAAATGGCACGTTGAATTGAAGAAGACTGGTGATGGAGTTGTTCTTGATTGTGGTTGGACGAATTTTGTTGCAGCTTATGGTATTCTAGAAAATGACACTTTGGTGTTCAAGTATGATGGCCGTTCTTCCTTTATTGTGTTGATTTTTTAGAAAAGCGGCTGTGAGAAAGCTTCTTCTCATTGTGC
>NW_021513072.1:0-272 GCF_001605985.2 Dendrobium catenatum | reverse complement strand
TCTTTTAGTAGCTCAATTTATTATTTGGATTGGGTCCAAAATTTATCTTTCCAGTCTTTAGTGATACGTTGTAGTTACTTCTTTTAGTAACTCAACATATTATTTGGATTGGGTCCAAAATTTAAACTTATATATATATAAAATCTTCTTCGTGTCCTGGCTAACATGTTGCAGTTATATATTTTTGTCACTCAATATGTGGCAAGACAATTTTTAAGAAAATTTGAGCTTTTAAATCAAAGTTTTCTCCTTATCAAAACCAACATATTACA
>NW_021513071.1:0-269 GCF_001605985.2 Dendrobium catenatum | reverse complement strand
TTAGGTCTATAGGATGCTAATAGAAGACTTACACCAATTAGACAAGAGAACTGGAGAAACCAAGGTAGGGAATACCTAACCTTGGGTCTAAGGAAGGGCATCACCCATCCTTAGGCCTATAGAATGCTGATAGAAGACTTACTCCTAATAGGCAAATTAATTAGAAACCAAAGTAGGGAATACCTAGCCTTGGGTCTAAGGTAGGGCATCACCCAACCTTAGGCCTATAGGGTGCTGATAGAAGACTTACTCCTAATAGGCAAATTAAC
>NW_021513070.1:0-213 GCF_001605985.2 Dendrobium catenatum | reverse complement strand
GAGCTTGTTATTTGGGCTCAAGCAAGGACATGAATTGGGACTAAGTTTGGTTGAAACATCAAACGGGCTAAGTGAAAAATTTGAATAAAAAAAAACTTGACTATAAACTTGACATAAACTTTGAACTTGATTCATATATTATGTGGACTTGATTTGAACATAAACAAAATAACTTGTAAGTTTTGACTTATAAGCTTGGACTTGATTGGAATC
>NW_021513069.1:0-242 GCF_001605985.2 Dendrobium catenatum | reverse complement strand
TTGATGATAAACTTTTATGAAAGAGAAAGATAATTAAAATAAATACAGAAAAATAGATTATATGTCATTGACTCCATAGTATGAGGCATGGGAGAGACCAATGTTCTGACAATACTCAAATAAGACTTTCTTAGTGATGACAATACAAATGATTTATGAGTTGTTCCCAACCATTTTAGTTTTCTTTAGAAATTAAACGTGGATGATTAGTGAACTGAGAAAAAAAGAATTTGTAGTTGAAC
>NW_021513068.1:0-798 GCF_001605985.2 Dendrobium catenatum | reverse complement strand
TCTGCTAATCAAAATCTATAAAAAGATCATTATTCTGCATATTATTTGCAATTTTTTTTTATGAAGGCAATCCCTAAATTGTAGAAAATTTTGTAACTCTAGCTATTGTCTAACATTTCATTATTTCATTTTGTGTATTTTTAGACCGGCTTTGCTCTGCTATCTTTAGATGACTCAATCCCCTTTCTTCCAAAAGAGGGACTACCAAAATGTGCTCTTAATCACCCACCTAGATTCCCTTGCTTCATTGCTATCACAAAGGACATATCATAATCAAAGAATTCTACATTATAATTTGTGTTTTCTCTTAATTTTTATAATATATGATTAAAACTAGTGGAAATTATTTTGATTGTGCTAAGACCTTAGAATTTTGTATTTAAAAAATTAAAAAGAACTCCATTTCATTTGTGTTGCATTTGTGTGTGTGTTTGTGTGAATCATTTTTCAAAATTAAAATGATAAATTCTATCTCTATTAATACATAATTCTACACATAACAACTACAAAATGCATTATTTCACTATGTTGTCAACAATACATTGTTATATGATATTAATTGTCACGACCCAATCCGACCGGGACGGATCCCGCTCGCATCGGGTCGTGATCCAAACTCAAACTGACTGAACAGATTCCAGGATCTGGCTTTGGAATTTGTTTCAGAACTTTCTTCCAAACATTTACACACATAAACAGACACACAGAGCTACTATAAATATCAAATACAGCGGAACAGATCATCTATCTTTTACTTCCTCAAAAGAATCATATACAAATACAACTCATGGCTTTCAG
>NW_021513067.1:0-322 GCF_001605985.2 Dendrobium catenatum | reverse complement strand
GGTAATAGCTTGTGGAGTATCTCCAATCAATATTGTGACGTTTAACAAAGTTATTCAGTTTGGTACTTTTGAAAGAGGGACCATTATCGGATATAATTCAACGAGGAATGCCGAATCGATATACAATATGGTCTCTAAAGAGCTGGAGAACATTGTGAGTTTTGACTTCTCGTAGCGGAACAGCTTCTGCCCATTTTGAAAAGTAATCTGTTGCTGCTAGAATGAACCGGTGACCTTTAGAAGAGGGAGGATCAATAGGGCAATGATGTCTGTGCCCCAACTTTTAAAAGGCCATGAAGCGATTGTTGGATGTAGGACATTA
>NW_021513066.1:0-496 GCF_001605985.2 Dendrobium catenatum | reverse complement strand
ATATTGCTGATGTTGTTCTTGTATATGAGAGTCAAGATGACTCTGGAGTTGGTTGAATCATTTGACAAAGTCATCGTGAGGGTAGGCTGGTGAGGGTCCTCGGGGTGGTGCACACTGTCTTTGTGGTACAGGAGCAGCTTATCCTTCTTCTTCATCAAAGTCTTGTTCTTCAGGCTCTTGCCCCCTATGAAATAGAATATGGAAAGAAGCATCTGTATATAAAATTGGGAGATTATCGAGTTCACCAGGATAGGTTAATTGGTATTTATTTTGAAGGATGTAACTTATAAGGTAACCAAGGTGGTAGGGAGGCGAACGAAAGGTGTTTCAGATATAATCAATAATTAAATCCGCCTCATCAAATTTTGTGTTTGACATTATAAGATAAGTAATGACTGATAAGATTGGGGTCATGCGGATTCGATCGCCAGCTTTGGTTATGATTGAAGTGCGAAGGACGTGTTGAGTCCAGTAATTAGGTTGTTAAGCCTAAGTA
>NW_021513065.1:0-888 GCF_001605985.2 Dendrobium catenatum | reverse complement strand
TTTTCTTGATTTTGCTCCAAATGAATTCCAAACTCCTCGAAATCAACTCCAAATGTCAGAGATAACCTAAGAAGTGATTCTCAAGTGTTTGGAAATTTTTTGGAATTTTTAATTATTATTAATTATTTATTTTACTTAAATATTGGTTTTCAATTAAAATTAAATTAAAGGTTTGATTTGATGTTTGATCAAGGGGGTTTAATTTTCATTGATTAAGGACATAATTCCAGTCAGTTAGAGGTCTTGTTTGAATTTTTTGGATTTAAATTTGATTTATTGTAATTTTTGGAAATTGTAAAGCTCAATTAAAAGGTTAAATTTGACTTGTTTAATTATCTGACCTGATGAACTCCAAATTGGATGAAATTTGAACCTAAGGTGTCAAATGTCACTAGGTTTACTATGTTCAAGTTTCACCCCTATTGGGTGTGTTTATAATTTCCTATGATTTTTCTAAGTTAAATAGACATTTTTTTAAATATTTTCCCTAGGTTTCTCTATTGTTCAAAAGGGCTTGAAATTTGGTGTGTCTAACCCTTATGCAAATTCATTCACACCACAGAAAATTCACAGCAAATTACTAAGAATTTAAGGAGTTATGAATTTTCCAAATTTAGAGTCTAAAATGGACCATTTACCTTGAAAATTCACATCACAGAAATTCATTTGGTATCTGACCCTAGAAAAATCAGTGAACATGCCTAAGATACACAATAATCTTCCACCAATATTTGGGCCACAATTGATCACTGGATTGTGAGAAAATTGCAAAAAACTTAATTTAAACAACTGTAAATATCTCACAATACAAAAACCAAATCAACTTGATTTTAATTTTAGTAAATACTACCTTCAATTACCTTTCCAACGAGCCCAAGAACGTTCAAT
>NW_021513064.1:0-230 GCF_001605985.2 Dendrobium catenatum | reverse complement strand
CGATTGACGAAGTCAGCCCATTTTCTTCCGATCAGACTGACCGATCCGGTGGATCGTTTGGCACAGATTTATGTGAAGGAAATAGTCAGATTGCACGGTGTGCCTCGAGTGATTGTTTCAGATCGAGATGGGCGGTTTACTTCCAGACTTTGGAAGGGTAAGCAAGTTCAGTTCACGGTCCAACATACCTTACGACCGTTTGAGATTTTGGAAAGAATTGGAAAATCTGC
>NW_021513063.1:0-613 GCF_001605985.2 Dendrobium catenatum | reverse complement strand
AATCTACTTTTTTGAAATAAGCATTTAGCTCAGATCCTAACCACACCTCACTAGGGCATTTCTTAGAAACATCTAGTTCCACTAGTACATGAGCAACAGAGGGCCGAGATATGGAAGCCATGGCTTAATTAGTTTGTAAAGGTCTTCCAAAAATTGAAGCAAGCCCAAACAAGATTTGCGAATTGAAAAAATATAGTCTCAAGTTAGGAAAATATATCCAAACCGGTGCTATAGCAGATTCCTCCATCACATCAATGTTTACTGTCCATTTAAGAAGGCACATTTAACATCCTTGAATATAGTAAAATCTTCGCGCAAAGATATGACTATAATGAAGATCGTTGGATAATTATATCGCACATGACGTGGATCCAGCAGACCGACATGAAATGAACCAAAAAATTTCAAGCTAACAAAGAACTTACAGATAATGTCCAGATTTGGCCACCTCAAAACAAATTTACTAACAAGAGTAAAAGAAAAAGGAGCGGCTAACTGAGATACCACAGAGTCATCGAACAAAAGTGTCGGACATGTTGAGTCTAGTAATTAGGTTGTTAAGCCTAAGTAAATGTACCACGGCTACCAAGAGGGGGGGTGAATTGGTAGTTTT
>NW_021513062.1:0-280 GCF_001605985.2 Dendrobium catenatum | reverse complement strand
CAGTGTACCTTCTCATTTTTCTCCCTCCTGGAGAAGGCAGAGTAACTTAGAGGGCATGAATGTAGAAGAGTCTTCCCGAAAGAAAGCCTCCCATAAGATCTTCTTGGGCCACATGAGGAGCAAAGTGCAGCAAGCTCGGAGCAACCGTGTGATCTCCCTCACACTCCTCCCTCACTAAGCCCACCTTCTCCTTTCTCTCACAAACCC
Source organism: Dendrobium catenatum (assembly GCF_001605985.2). Lineage (NCBI taxonomy): Eukaryota > Viridiplantae > Streptophyta > Magnoliopsida > Asparagales > Orchidaceae > Dendrobium > Dendrobium catenatum. Next base: position 73 of record NW_021513062.1, on the reverse strand, counting down.
TAAAATCTCCTCAAGAGCTATCTGCCAAGAAACTCCTCTCTAATCACGTTCCCCTCTCTTAGTCACACATGAA
>NW_021513061.1:0-271 GCF_001605985.2 Dendrobium catenatum | reverse complement strand
TGATTTGGACCCATTTGGGCTCGGATTGAGTCGAATTTGGTGTCGTTAGGTTTGTATTTCCGAGACGCTCAGTTCGACTGTATGTTTGTTGAAATCGGAGTTTGGATGATCTCCAAATTAATTTTTGAAGTTTCCAATTTGATTTTGCATCGAGATTCATGCGCGATCAAGATAATTTTCGGATGATGTATCAGCACTTAATATCAAGGTTGTGAAAACCGGACCGGACAACGAACCGGATGAAGGAGAGGTTCACGGTTCCACCGGTTCG
>NW_021513060.1:0-652 GCF_001605985.2 Dendrobium catenatum | reverse complement strand
AATTTTTTGAATTATAGAAGTTTTTTGAAATTTATTGGACCCACATATAAAATTTTGGAATTATGAAAAAATTTTTTTCGAGGCCCATAAAAAATGGAATGGGTACTATAGCAAACCACAGTTACTGTAGCATTGCAGGTTACTATAGCAACCATAAGAAATGAAGGATTTTTTTAATGAACATAACTACATCTAGTTTAATAATAGGCTACTTGCTCTGACCGCGTGCCCTTTCATCGCCGGCTGTGGTGTCTGCTGGCGGTTGGCGGCCGGCCGGCCATCTAGTTTAGCTATAAAGGCATGTTCGAGCCTGATTTTTTGGCATGGATAGGCCAAATCAGATATTTTTGAGGTATATGGAATCATATTTGGCATTCCATAGCCAACTTTCACACTTTTGAAGCTCAATAGAGCTTCTATAAATAATTTCTATCAATTTTAAATGTTTTCAACGCAATTTTCTGACAATTTTTTCGATTTGCTCAATTTGAAATGTTGTGACAAGTATTTTTGGACTTTTAGAGTTTCAACATCCAAAAATATGGAGGCAACTAGTATATCATAAAAAAATAATCTTGACCGGACAAGAATCTCTAGGCAAAAATAAAGTTGAAAATTCAAAAATTTAATTGGAGACCATCTAAACTCTGAT
>NW_021513059.1:0-272 GCF_001605985.2 Dendrobium catenatum | reverse complement strand
CTAGTATAGAATTGTTGTGTTTGTTTATTTACTTCCTTCACTCTGTGATTGATTGTACGTTAGATCTACCCTTAGGCTAGGGACGAATTATATTTGTGCAGTCTTATGTAGGTGGCCATGCTCATACAAGGAGCTGAAATTAAAGAGGGAAATTAATAAAAAAATATATATACTCTTTGCACAGGTACCTGCCGCGCTTAAGACCCCCTTTAAACAAAAAAAGCATGGCCAAGTGTGGCTAAAAAATTGCATTTTAAATTTCATATAATAAC
>NW_021513058.1:0-292 GCF_001605985.2 Dendrobium catenatum | reverse complement strand
ATTGTAATGCATTATACATGGCTCCACCATCCAACAAAAAGTCAACAACAATGTATAAAAAACTATGACAAATGTACAATAACAAGTTAACAACATTACCATTTTAATGTTAAATTTAAAGGACCACAGCCACAGGTATTCCTCAGTCCACACTCCACACAGCCACACTCCCCAGGACTATAGCTCTACTACCTCTACAGCAGCACGCAGAAGTCAGAACTAAAATTCAGTCCACAGGAGCACAGGTCCACAATTCCACACCCATAACCACAAGTCCACAAGAAATAACTTA
>NW_021513057.1:0-347 GCF_001605985.2 Dendrobium catenatum | reverse complement strand
GCATTCATAAGTTAAGTTTGGGTCCAATTTGAAATTAACATGACCTGAATCCAGTCAACCTGAACCAATCCATTTAATAAATGAGACAAACAAAAACTCGAACCGACTCGCTAGCAATCCAAATGACCTGAATCCTGCCAGTTAACTAGTTTTAGTTTTTTTTAAAAAAAATTGTTGTAACTCATTATGTATTAAGCTTATAATACTTGATTAAAAATAGGAATATCATACCCACAAGTAAAAAAGTTAAGGAGAAAAAAAATATATGAAACTGATCATTTTGGATTAAAAAAGGTTCGTGGGTCATCTTGAACCCAACCTATTTAATAAATAGGTCAAAAAATCCA
>NW_021513056.1:0-301 GCF_001605985.2 Dendrobium catenatum | reverse complement strand
CTTTGAGGAGACTTTTGCCCCTGTAGCTAGATTGGAAGCCATTAGAGTGCTATTAGCCTTTGCCTGTTATAAAGGATTTAAGCTTTTTCAAATGGATGTCAAGAGTGCCTTTTTAAATGGGGAAATAAAAGAAGATGTTTTTGTAGAACAACCTCCAGGTTTTGAGAGCTCCCAATTTCCAAATCATGTTTTTAAATTAAAAAAGGCTTTATATGGTTTAAAGCATGCACCAAGAGCTTGGTATGAGAGGCTTAGCACATTCTAACTAGAGAGGGAGTTTGTCAAGGGGAACGTAGACACC
>NW_021513055.1:0-203 GCF_001605985.2 Dendrobium catenatum | reverse complement strand
TAAAGAACAAATCTTATTAATCAACTTTAACAATTAAGTTTTAATCTAAAATAAACTCTAAAAATATTAAATATACTAAAACTTAAACCTAAAACATAAAATCTTCTTTGACCTTTCAACAAAGTAAATTCAATCAACTAGAAAACTTCAACCAATAACTGACATAAGATCTATCTAAGCCACACGACCTACTGCACACACTT
>NW_021513054.1:0-2716 GCF_001605985.2 Dendrobium catenatum | reverse complement strand
CTTATTTGGGATCAATTTTGTTTTCATTTTATTTTTAAAAATTGAGTATTTGTTTTTCAACTATGTTTTTTTCTTTTTTCCTATTGAAAATAAATCAAGTTTCTTTTTAAAATAGTGAAAATAAATTTGAGGTGTTTTCAAAAGTTCTCATTATTTCCAAAATAAAAACCACCCCAAGCCCATTGCTGCCAACCACCGCCACCACCAGTCACTAATGTCATCGACCTCCACCACGGACCCCAAAAACAAATATAACTCATACTTAATAAGATATCAAATATTCTATTAGTTTATATCAAATCATAAAAAAAAAATAAAAAAAGTGATCCCAAACAAATTCTTAATTATTTTCATATTAGTTTTAGCAATTTTACCTTATTAAGTTTTCATGAAAAAAATATTAATTAGAATTATCATTTTTTCTTAATGATTATTCTAATTATTGGATTTATCTCTTCGCTAATCAAGATTTACACTTAAATTAATTTAAATTATCCATAAAACCCTATTTCTACAAATATGAATATGAAGCAGTGTAAATAATAAATTATTATGAATAAAACTGGAATCAATATCTTCTCTTTTCTCTCCCCTACGAAATTTTCTCTTTCTACCAAGTTCTCTCTCATACTTAATCTCCACACTTCTCTATCTCCTCCCATAGCTCCCTCTATATCTCTCCTACTACACAAGCTTAGATCTTGAGAGATAAACACATCAAACTAACTCTCCAAGTGCAAACCCAAGGGTTTGATTCCTTATACACTCAAGGATCCCCACTTAGGCTATCTCTTCTTTTCTCTATTTATACTCTCTCTCTCTCTACACATCTATTCAATTCTTTATTAATTAGGGGTAAATTTTGATGGAGAATTCAAGCAATTCAAGAGCAAATTTAATGAGGCTAAATGCTATAGCCCAAATTCATAACTAATGAGATTTTATCCGTTTTGTCCTAAGGGCATCAAGCTTTTGTCCTATTATTGTAACTTCCCAGAAGGTCACCCATCCTAGGATTTCTCCGGGATGAGCACACTTAACTACAGAGTTTCTTAAATGAAATTTCAATCATTAAACCAAAAAACACCTCGATATTTAAGAGTTTTACTTCTTTTACTTAAGAGATTTCACAATCTCCCCCACTTATCCTTATCAGTATCCTTACCCCAGAATTATTCACTGGACAAATAGGATTCTAGAGATGGCCCCTACAAGTTCAAGTAGTGGCTCCCACCACGTAGCATTTGTCTTATACAGGGTTCAAAAGGTGTCTCACATGGCGTAACACTTTGTATTGTATAACACTTAGTTCTCAACTTTCGGCTGGTATATTTACTCTGATACCATTTGTAATAGCTCAAATTCTTAACTATCGAGATATTGTTCGCTTTGACCTGAGGGCCTCACGATTTTGTCATGTTGTTATAACTTCCCAGGAGGTATCCATCCCAGGATTTCTCTGGGATGATCATGCTTAACTATGAAATTTCTTAAATGAAATCACAACTATTACACCAAAAAACGCCTCAATATTTAAGAGTTTAGCTTATTTTACTTAAGGGGTTTCACACTAAGGACTACCATAAACATCCCATGATTAATTTAGAATAAAGAACGATCATTTTTATCTAAATGAATTAATATTAAAGAAATCCTTTTCGTTGCAACAATTTACATTGGGTTTTGAAGAAGAGAGAATTAATGTCAATCAGATCAGTACATGAAATGTTCAAACTACTATGATTTCATGTTCTTTATTATCAATTATATTAGAAGTTTATGCAAGATAATTATTCCTTCCAGAGTCATAGAACATTATCCATGTTTCATACTAGATAATCAAGTATTATCATAAATCAAACAATAAAAGTAAATTACCATCAGTGCATGATAACTCTGGATTCATACAGGAGTTAGCTTTAACAACACGAACATAGAGCAAGGTACCTATCTGCAACAGAATAAAAATAATAAGTGCACGCCTTAAATTAAACAAGAAAACAACAAAGCATATAAACAAATGGATTAGATTAATAAGAAATACTAATGATTATAGGTCAATTTATGACCAGTCAACATACTTAAATAAAGCATGTTAAATATATCATCAAAATCATACTGATTATTCATCATCTAGAATTTAATATAGATAAATCTCCCTATAGTTTGCCATTTTATGAAAAAGGAAAATAATCAGAAACTTTATAAGGGGACAATAATTCACTTATTTTGTAAACAATAACAAATAACTTGGCATACATGATGCATGCCAGGGTTTCTTAAAGCCTCGGTGTCCATGTCTGAGTTCGCTAAAACCCTAGTATTACTAATATAGTATGTTAGAAAACCTCGATATCCTTTTTCTCTATTGTATTCTATTAAGAGTCAAATTCACATTTAAATCTAATAAAAAAAGTCATTTTTAATATATTATAACCAAGTCTTTTTACGTCTGCCTCTACCTTTCTTAATATAGGCCGAATCTAATACATCTACTATCCTAACAAGGTCATCAAATGGCCTACGTTTTATGTGACACAAATAGTAACACTGCATAAACAAACTCAAATGTTATATCCAAAAAAAGATGGATTTGCTCAAAACAGAGACCAGCAAAAACTTTTTAACAAGGGAAAAAAACTAAAGGAAGCATTATAGCACAAAAGTACAAGACAGTGATACCTCAAATTTTGGTATATTTCTCCGTGTCCCTCCT
>NW_021513053.1:0-4012 GCF_001605985.2 Dendrobium catenatum | reverse complement strand
AAATCTTTTGTACCATTATCTTGGTGCATATATCCATGATGTTGCACTATGTATAACTCTTTTTCAAGGTCACCATGAAGAAATGTTGACTAGTACTCATCTTCACTACTTGAGAGAAAATTTAGTGTAATATGTAATAATCCAAAAATATAAAAAGTATTTTTTAAATGTAAGGATTTAAATTTTGTATTTTAAATCTATTTGCATGCATTTGTTTGGAAGTATTTTTGTATATAAAAATGTATCCATGTGTTCTGAAATGATTCCTAGGGGTTTGGAGTATTTTTTGGAAAATAAATTCTAAAATCTACTACTTGAGCGCCTTGGTGTAGGGTGCTTGAACGTTACGGCACTGTAAAAGCACCAAGGTGTCAAATAATGATATTTCAATGCAATAGTCTCTCAAGTTTATGGAAAATGAATTAGTATCACAATGCTAGGTGGTAGCGCTACTGCTCTAGGCCACTATCTACACTTTAAATATAAAATGAATCTTCTATTCCATTCATTTAAGTGCCGCTGCCGGTTGAGCATGACAGAGGAGAGGATTTTGGAGGGGAAAGAAGAAATTTTGAGCCACTTTAAATCATTTTCAGCCATCAGCTCGATTGGGAAAGTTATCTAGATCGAGGAAGATCACGTTATATCTATCTCAATTTTTAAAAATATGATTTTTTTAATTTCTCAATTAAATTTTTATTTCTCGTACCCAAAAATAAGGATAACTTTACATGGGAAAAACTTTCATCGCATAATTTTTTATATGTAATAAATATTGAGATTCTGAATATTTTAAATATTTTATAGAAATTTTCTCCTGATGATTTTGTAAATTGTGCAATTTTTATTTATAGAAAATAATCTAGACTCTAAAAAATAATGTCATTGTACAATAAAAATATTCAAATGATATTTTACATAATCTTTGATCATCTGATTGTGTTTTGAAATTGATCACTATTAATACAAGCATTAAAAATGAATACTGGTCTATAAATGAGTGATAGTTGGTCACTATTACTATTATAATATTGTGATAATAATTAATAATATTTAAACATAAGTAAAGGCTGGTGAATTACTAACATTGGCTAAAAATTGTGTGACATATGTAAGATGATGGTCTGACGAACTTTTCCTTAAATACTGTAGTTTGGTGTTATCCTCGACTGATTTACATGATATACTAATTGAGAATTATAAATAGTTATTATTGTGTCGATGAATAAAGAGTGATGACTCTATTTACTAAGTTAATGATTATTAATTATTAATTACTGATTACTAACTACCAAAAAATATGGTGAAAGCCAAAACTCTTTACTTGTTTGATGTGCTATTGAAATACATATTATTATTTCATTATCATTGTATGAGCTTACTATTATTGCAACATTGAATTAATGTTACTATCTGTATTTATTATTATTGTTACAGTATTGTTCTACTGTTACTGTACTCAACAACAATTATAATATTATTATGATATGATTATTGATACTATCTACTGATTTACTATTATTAATTAGGAGATAGACTGAGTATATGTTATACTGGATACACTGAGCATATGATTAATATACTGAATTGATGTTGATTTAGAATGGCGAGATATGATAAATACACTTGCATACAGTTTTAATGTATTTATGTAATTCTAATTTTATAGAGACATTCATTCTACCGATTAATATGATTTATTTACTGGTTGTATAGTACTATTATGACATGATTGATCACTATTTCATTAAATTGATGCCTATACATGTTTATAAAATTATTGATTACTTTATTGCTCTTTGTACATGTTGACCTCATTTTTGTATGAAGTCATCAAACACTACCTTAGACTCCTGATTGTTAATTGACAATCATATAACTGTCAACCACCCAGCAACCAACCTACACTTCAATCTTCTCTACAATCCAACCTGTAGAAAATCAATCATCTCTGTCCATCAACAATCAATTATACAATAATTTAATCAACATGCTTGTAATAAATCAAGCAATCATTCAACCAGCCTGCACTTCAATCAAACTATAATCAATCACTAATCAATGGTCTATAATCATTCAACACTTTAATCAATCCATTACTTCAATCAAACCTCCAGTCAACCTTTAATTGAATTACAATCATCATTTCTACATTTAATATATATCAACTTACAATCACCTAGATTGTTGTAGCTTTGCATTGCAGCCAGATAGCCCAGTGCATTGACTCCTTGACTTCAATCATGGTCCAAATCATTTCACTAGGAGTTTTTCATAGCAAACCATCAATCAATAGGTTCTTCAACCATTAATTGGCCCATCTTACCCACTTGGGCAAGATCATGCTAACTCAATTGATCATGAACCCTAATCACCCCCAATTAAACTCTAGCTCACATTTGATCTTCAACGGCTCTCCTAATGAAATGCTCATGACTGGTCGCCTTCATCTAATCATTAGTTGACCTTATCAATTGAACCAATACTTGGTCAAACCAAGTCAATCTAGACCATTTCAGTGTATACAATCAAAGCAAGCATCTTAAGCTCTTAATCTCACTCCAATGAATAGTGTGAACATGCCCAATGCCTCCATGAATCAAATCATGTTGAATTTGACTTGGTCAAACGACAATGTTTGATCAAACTCACATACACATTCAATCCTACATCCAAAACACTTCTTCAAAACCCATAGCATTGACTTTAATAGCAAACTACATTTTCCTAAGTTTCATTGTAATCACCTTGACTGTTTGCCTAATCAAAGAAGTCTACAAACAAGCTTGAGTGATCAACACACTTGGCTATAGCACCCCCTCTCATGCCAGCTCATCCAAATAGTTTAAATCATTTCTAGAAGCTTCCTGGACACCCCCTAACCCTTGCCCAACCTAGCTAACCATTGGTATGGCTTCAAATGGCAAAGTGATCCCCAACCCATGTGAATAAACAAAAGCCTCCACCTCCTAACATAGCCTACCATTGTTTCCCCTATGTTGCCAAACGACTTAGGACACATATATAACATCCAAACATCACACCTGATTGATCTGAGCCGTCCATAGTGACTCTAATGGTTGAATTGGGCCAAAGGACTCCAAAACTTCATTCAAAGCATACTCACACCTTAGACTCTTTCCAGTCGCATTTGCATTTCATTTAGATTTCCCATAGCCTCTTCCTCATTCCTCCAGTGTTTCCCAACCATCTAGAACAAGCTGGCAGCAAGGTTGACGAAGGATCATACCACCGTCCGTCTAAGGTCATCTAGCTTCATGTCTAGTTTTTTTCTAAGATTAGAGTCTTCTACAAACTCATAGAGGAGATCTCAATGAAAATAAATATCCCTTAAACCCCTCTTGAGTTCATTTGTGCATAGATAAAACTTAAACCATAGGTATTTATCTTAGTTTCCTCTATTTTATTTGGACGGGTGAGATTGTGTCATCTCTGCTTCCTGTTTGATCGTGCATATTTGTCTCAATCATGGGATTTGATCTTGGTCATTGGTTCAAAATTGTGGCAAATTTGATATCTATTATCAGTGTCATGCTGGTTAAGTGATCCAATCACTTGACCGCCATAATCCATAGGTCCCAATTTCTTGATGTCGTATGGAAAGCGCCAGCATATATAGCCAGTGCTGCTGGCTAACTGTGTAATAAAACCCTCTTATTAAATTCAAAAAAATAAAATAAAAAACTTAAAAAAATCATAAGAAATTCATTTCTAATCTATTTTTGGAGTTATTGAACTCTATCAAATCAGAATGAAGAATAGGGGTGTCAAAACCTGACCCAACTCAAAAAGTTCAGGTTCAGGTCAATCCGTTTATCCAACATGTTAGGTTTGAGTTTAGAAACTTGACCCATTTTAAAATTAGACATGGTTAGGGTTAACTTGAGAACCCGGCAACGACCTGAATTTAATTAAACCCTTTTGTGTTTGAGTGTTTCAATATTTATATAACAATATAAATGTAATATTATAATGTATATTAGTATTTAGT
>NW_021513052.1:0-384 GCF_001605985.2 Dendrobium catenatum | reverse complement strand
ATGAACTGTTCATAATGGGTGCCCTCACTGGACACTCTGAACCTATGCAGTAGTAGGTCCTTGAACTCTTCCAAACTCCGTATGGGTTGTCGCCCCTCAATCCATTGGAACCAAGCCAAAGATTTCCCCTCTAAGCAAATCGGGATGGCCATCAGCTTTTCCTCCTCCGTGACGTCGTTAACGGCGAAATATCGCTCCACCTGGTAGATCCATCCGTACGCATCTTCCCCTTTGAATACGGGTACCTTCAACTTCCTCATCCGTGTATCTGTCCGAGGAGGATTCCTCCCATCTTCCCATGGCCCATGCTGAAATCCTTCCCACTGAGGTCTTCCCCTTCACTCCCTTGGATACGGGGTCTGCACCCCCCTTCTTGGTGGCTCC
>NW_021513051.1:0-248 GCF_001605985.2 Dendrobium catenatum | reverse complement strand
CCTGCTATTTTCTTGGATCTGATGAACCGAGTATTCAAGGAGTTTTTGGATCAGTTTGTGATCGTCTTCATCATTCTGCTTCTGAGGATGATCATGCCAGACATTTGAGGATTGTGTTGGAGACTCTGAGGCAGAATCAGCTGTATGCCAAGTTCTCCAAATGTGAATTCTGGCTGAAGAGTATTTCTTTTCTGGGGCATGTGGTAAGCGAAGAAGGTATTTCTGTGGATCCCCAGAAGATTCGGGCA
>NW_021513050.1:0-842 GCF_001605985.2 Dendrobium catenatum | reverse complement strand
CTCACACTCTCTTCTTGACTTTTCTTTCAATAGGCATGAAGATCAAATGATAAAAAGTTTGGGTGGCAGTCTAATTTGAACTATATATACAAAAGTCAAGAAAAACTGCTCAAAAACTGCAAGTTTTCAATTATGTACGCAGTGGATCATCCCGTACGATTGTGGATCGTCCTGGATGATTTTACTTAATGTGTCAGAAATGAACCTAATGTATATTGGTACGAATTATGTTCATACACGCTCATTGTCCCGTACAAACTATGTTCGTCTGGTACGAAACGGTTATTACATAGGTCGATTCCCAAAAATTCTACAGGACATAAACAACTGACGCAAGTCAGTTCAGTTCGTCCTGGGACGAACAAGTTTCGTCCTGGGACGAACAAGTTTCGTCCTGGGATGATTTTAAAAAGAGAGTTTTGTCCAGGGACAAAAATTAATTTCGTCCTGTATGATCGCATACAGAGAGTTTCGTCTAGGGACGAAAATTAATTTCTTCATGTACGATCTCATATAAAGAGTTTCGTCCTGGTATGAAGGTTCATTTCGTCCTGTACGATCTCATACAGAGAGTTTCATCCTGGTACGAACTTTATTTTTCGTCTGGATGAACAGTGCAAGAGAGAATCTTGAGAAGTTCATCCCGGGACGAATATTAAATTCATCATGGACGATTAGGACTTAGAAAATTTTCTCCTCGCACATTCAATCCATTGCTCTCCTAAGGGGTTGATTGACATGATCGTCCCGTACGAACCAAGTTCGTCTCGTACGATCAGTTCACAAAAATTATCCCCTAAGAGTATGTGTTGTGATTTTTCACTCAATTACAATCACTCCCT
>NW_021513049.1:0-315 GCF_001605985.2 Dendrobium catenatum | reverse complement strand
TAGATGGGATTACTTCCTCTTTTTACAAAAGCTTTTGAAGCATTGTTTGGGACACTTTATGGAATGCAGTTAACAACTTCTTCTTAACTGGTAGAATGTGTAGAGAATGGAAGGATACTCTTATTATCTTGATTGCTAAAATTAAAAATCCTTTTGTTCCAGCAAATTTCCGTCCCATTAGCCTTTGTCAAATGAACTACAAAATTATTGCTTCTATGCTTGTAAATAGATTAAAGAAGATTATCTCTAGAATGGTCTCAGAAGAGCAGATGGCTTTTATACCTGGTAGATCTATTTCTGAACAATGTCTCTTAG
>NW_021513048.1:0-506 GCF_001605985.2 Dendrobium catenatum | reverse complement strand
CCAATTAGGATCTTTCTTAGATGTCGGCCCCCAATTCGTTAAAATTTAAACAACATCCATATCCATCTTTCATAAGAGACTGGACACATGGTTTTAAAGCGCCTATGTGGTTAGCTGGCTCCCCAATCCAGGCCGGGATAAGTCAAGATTTGCACTCCATTAGTTAGGTTCAGGTCACTATTTTATAGTACCAAAATTAGATTTAGGTTCTGAGGAAGATTCTTTTTAGATCTTAAGTCCTCGCCCTCCGGGAATATAATCCCAAATTTCTAATAAAATGTCAACTTAAACATAAGATTTTTCTCTTAGAATATAAAGCCCAACATAGGATAGATTGAGGTTGCCTCTGAACTTCTCAGAATCCAGCTCCTCCTATTTTTTCTCCTCTGACTCGCTAATAAATGTTCAACATTGAGCTTTCTCCTTGAAGAATCTTTACTTCTATTCTTTGTCTTCTACTTTATAGTTAAAAGGGTATGAAATCACTGCTTTAATCAAGAGTTTTC
>NW_021513047.1:0-253 GCF_001605985.2 Dendrobium catenatum | reverse complement strand
TTGGAAAGAATTCAAAATTTGAATTCTAAATTTCAAAATCACATGGGATGAGGGAGGGGAGTTGGCCGGAAGGGGAGGGGCGGCGGGAGGTGGTCGGCCGGGATGGTGGAGGTGGCCGGCGGCAAGATCCAAGGTGGGGGAACCGGCGGCTAGGGTTTGGGGAGAGAGGATTTTGAGGAGCTTATAATGAGAGAGAGAAGGTGAACGAATAAACACAAAATAAACTAGATAACTCACCAAGAGATCTCAAAGG
>NW_021513046.1:0-306 GCF_001605985.2 Dendrobium catenatum | reverse complement strand
CCATCTATCAAACCTCTCTATTAACTGATCAAACGGTGAGTGCAAGTAGAGAGGAATAGGATCAGGAACGGGAGCAGAAGCAGGAGCCTCCTCCTCCTCGCCCCCCCGACCTTCCCCTTCTCCTGGGTGGAGATAAGTACTATGAAGGATTTGGAAAGTGCTATTAGAGTAGTGAGGTGCCTGAAGGTCTTAACGACCAGAATATTGAAGATTGTATTTGGTTTCTAGGACATAGGCTATGAGGTGTCATAAGATAAGATTGGGTTTCTTCCTATGTCCTGGGTCACGAATAGTTGTTAGATGGTT
>NW_021513045.1:0-246 GCF_001605985.2 Dendrobium catenatum | reverse complement strand
AATATCCTTTATGTATTTTGTTTGATTTAGAAAAGTTCTATCCTCCAATTATTTTATGCTAAACCCCAAAAAATAGCACAACTCCCCCATCAAGCTCATCTCAAACTCTCTACTCATTGTTTTAGAAAAATTATCACACAATTTTTATTAGAAGATCCAAAAAGTATATCATCCACATAAATCTGAACAATGAGTAAATCATCTCCAAGTCTCCTAAGAAAAAGGGTGGTGTCTACACTTCCCTTG
>NW_021513044.1:0-754 GCF_001605985.2 Dendrobium catenatum | reverse complement strand
TTGTGATTTAGATGTGACAATTGGAGCACATGCGGGTTGTAGTATTTGACCCTGCGCAGCAGTCTCGGTCATTGATGTTTGTAACTTTAATGCATTGACCGGAGCACATGCAGGGTGTATTTAGTTCAATGGATCATATTTAATACATAAGGGGCATTTTAAAATATTCAAACATGATCCATTGTGCAAGTGATTTTTACTTAGAAAATAGTCCGGGATTTCGTTTAAGGGCCTACGAACGCCTTCTGTCCGCTCTTACACATGTTGCGGATCTGGTGGCGTCAATCTAAGATTTCTATATTAACAAGATCAAATGAGTGATCTAATGTATTTGAATCAAATGTGACATCTCCTAGCATTGACATAACCCCTTGAATAGATATTCTTAAAAGTATTGTTTATCTGTTATGATATATTTATCTAATAGAAGAAGTCTAAAGACAACTTTGAGGTTCTTAATTTGAATAAAATTTCTTAAATTTCTTAAAGTACCATTTCAATCATACATTGCTAAGATAGATAGAGATGCAAGATAAATGTTTTCAAGTAGAGGCTATAGTGGCATGATCTTGATTTGGCTAAAAGATGCATCAAATCAATACTCATTGATTTCATATAATATCAAAATTTTGTTGCCAAAATTTTCTTGAATAATCAACTCAAGTCAAAATTAATTGTTAGTTGATTTTATTTTAGTAATTTTGCTTAACTTGGTTAGTTAAATTAATTAAGAGACTTAATGTTGAATTAAATG
>NW_021513043.1:0-234 GCF_001605985.2 Dendrobium catenatum | reverse complement strand
TAAATGTTGAAAAAATCAAATCAAGAAAACTTAGTGTCTAACAACTCATCTTAAGGCCAAATATTTTATAAAAATATTAAATTTTTAGAATTCAACATTAATTAATAAGTTAACTTTTGACACCTTAGAATTCAACTTCACCTATTTTTTTAATGGACATGCATCACACAGGTGATCCTTAATAAAGTCTAATTTTGGTATACCTCTCACTAAATTATTTTGGGTAATTCTCCT
>NW_021513042.1:0-209 GCF_001605985.2 Dendrobium catenatum | reverse complement strand
CAAGTGGCTGAGTGTCTTTACTCTTAGAGACAATGCTTCAGACCTATTGTGTGATTGATAGAAAATTATTGCAGAAATGAGGATGCTCATGTACGTGAATGAGTGTCTTTACTTTTAGAGACAATGCTAAATGATCATAATTTTCTACAAGCACCTTATCTTTTTACATCTATATATAATCAGTTTTAGATCTACTTAAGCGCGATAAT
>NW_021513041.1:0-209 GCF_001605985.2 Dendrobium catenatum | reverse complement strand
AAGAAAAGCGTGTATAGGTAGACCGCCGACTCGACACGCATGCCGAGGTAAGAGAGCAAATAAGGGTTCCAGAAGTTATACCTTTAGCGGCCGGCGGACCAGTGGACCAGCGGTGGAGGGCTCGGGGACCGAGGATCAAAGACCGAGGTAGGAAGGCATGCATTTCTCTCCTCTTTTTTTTTTGTAATTAGTATTAATTATAATAATAA
>NW_021513040.1:0-235 GCF_001605985.2 Dendrobium catenatum | reverse complement strand
CACACTATCTCAGACTCAATAAAATAAAAAATATAGACTTCATTTACAATGAACCCTAGACTAATCTGATTTGAAGCCTTCAACAATTTGGAGTATGACTTTCCTGAAATGTTAATACAAACAACCAATAAAAATAATACATCCAAAATATGTTAGGAGAAATTGTAATTAATATAATAGTATTTAGAATCATAAAAAACATACATGTTTCAAGAATATCAACAATCGAAAAACT
>NW_021513039.1:0-277 GCF_001605985.2 Dendrobium catenatum | reverse complement strand
TATTCTTCTCCTTCTATCCACCGAGGTGCCACAAACCTAGGAGGATTTGTTGTAATTGATGTTTTGGCCAGTCCAGCTACAATTTTTCATAATCTCTCTAACCTTTTCCATGATATTCAGTTTGGCTTCCATAAACAGCAAAATATCATCTGCAAATAAAAAGTGAGATATCTTCTGGGCATTAGAAGAGATCTTGATTCCCACATCAGAATTCCTTCTTCGAAAGGCATTAGAAAGTAGTTGGGAACATAGGATAAAAAGAAATGGTGATAGAGGG
>NW_021513038.1:0-986 GCF_001605985.2 Dendrobium catenatum | reverse complement strand
AGATAATAGTCCATTGCTTATATAATTTGAGGGCTTCGGTTTTCATTATGGGGTAGTTTGGTTGAGAGAAAAATGAAGGTAGCATAGAAGGAATTCGGTGCTTTTTCACTTTTTGATATTTGGTTGGACAGAGTTTAAAGTAAATTAAATTCCTAATGCATTAGGAATTCTTCGCTGCTGTTATTCATTTTGCGCGCAAAGTAAAATCGCCTATTTTGAGCAAAAAAGGAAATCACCCAGGCATGAGTAAAGCTCGTGAGATCCATCTTCGTTCCCTTCGACGACATTGCTGCTTTGCGTGAGGAATAGTAGCTTCTTCGGCTCCCTTCATTGCTATTCGACTTCACTCCTTTGACAATGTTCCCTTCTTTTTGGATCGAAAAGCACAACATCTTCGAACGATGTTCAATTACATTATTGTTTGACTTTGCTGCCGTTCGAATTAGGTTAGTGGACGTCTAGATTTTGCTTTTCATCTTCTCTAATTCGTCGTCGTTGTTCGACGTTGTTGCGTGGATGTTCTACTTCGTTGTTCCTTTGATGATATTTTAAAATTCATGTATAATGATCTGAAGAAAGCTACTCTATTTTTATTTTTCATGGATCCCGTTGTCAACTGAGCTACTTGTTCTTGGTCTTTCTTCATCTGCTCTTCTTTTTGGAATATTATCTTTCTTATAATGTGTAGTGTGGTCGGCTGCTGCAGATGTATAATGCAGTGGATGGTTATCAGGAAATTGTTGCTATCATTTTTTTCTTATTTATAGCTTGAACTGAGCTAATGGGAGAAAGCATTTTCTCGTTGTATGTGATGGATTTTTTTTTTGAACAGGGAATCCACCTATTGCCATTTTCGAAAGGGTGCTTGACAGTGTGACTAATTTTCATCGGACCTAGAAGAGGCATCCACCCTAGAAATCTTTTGGCCCGCACTTGATTGGGCCTTTCTTAAGACGCGTTGCTGTTTGAGGTGAATAGAGTATGGG
>NW_021513037.1:0-1357 GCF_001605985.2 Dendrobium catenatum | reverse complement strand
TTGCGATTATGATAAATTACTTTGGTATATTATTCTACAAGATAATTTTCTAGAACCAAGATATGAATGGATCACTTTTTCTTATCCAATTGGGTTTTTTGAGTAAGGTATTTTATTTTCAAAAGATGATTTTTCCCTAAGAGAAGCTCGAGCAAGGGCTAACAAGATCGGTTATTCTACCATTTTTTGGATTTCGATGATGTTAACTCATTGTTCTTACAAATTTTTAATTCAATCATATTTAGACTTTATCATATTCATGCTTTGATAAAAAAAAACTCTACTTTCATTTTTCTTCTTCGTCTTGTGTTCTTCTTTATGGTTTCCTCCTTTCTGTGATGTCAAAAGGGGGAGTAGTGTTTTAATACTATTTGTGTTATTTTGTCATACTATTTTCACTTATATTTGTGTTTTATTTAGTTTTCATTGTTTAATTAATTTCCATCATCAAAAAGCGGGAGATTATTATGAATATAATTTTAGGGAATATGATTTTGATGATAACAAACATTTCTATTTTTCTACGATTGCCTTACCTACTAACATTTTAGGTCCACAAGATCAAATTGCAAATTGAGCCAGCTCAAGGATTTAGTAGAATAGGATTGAGTCAGTTTGTAATATATGATATGTTCCTTCTACCTTTTCTTTAGTCCATTGTAACTTTATGGGTCCTTATGCTAAGTAACCTTGCTCACACACACTTAAGGAAAATTTTTTTACTCTTTTAGAATTTTTTGGTTTCGATCACTTCATCTTTGATGATCCAAACATCATCCTAGACGACAAGTTAAAATTAGAAACCCTAATTAGGGCATCCTGATTAAGGCAGCTGCAATTAAGCAAATTATCCTTGTTGATATTATCATCATCTGGGACAATAGACTCAAATAAAAAAAATTCTGCTTCCAGATCTATTTAGGTATCTTTTATTTTTGGACATCATCGAGGATATTGTCCTGGATGATGCAGCATAATTATTCATAAATTAATATAGTAATTATGGAAAGCAATTAAAATTTTGATTGCTCAATCATATCATCCTGGACCATTGCAAGATTAGCTGGGATGATCATTACACAAACCTTAGTTCTTGTTAGACTATCAAAAATTGGCCAGATTCCATTCATGGCGATGCTTTAGATGATATGTACTGAATTGAACTAATCAGTCAGGATTATCGTTAGATCGTCCTAGACGATCAAGTTATACTTTTTCATCCAAACAGCCATTCAATGTGATGTTTGGATGATATTAATCATTTTGTACTAATCAGCCAAGAAGATCGTGAGGTTGTACCAGACGATCTAGTTATTTTTTCATCATCCAGACATCCATCCACGGCAATGGTCTAGAT
>NW_021513036.1:0-281 GCF_001605985.2 Dendrobium catenatum | reverse complement strand
ATTATTAATTAATTAAATTAATAAAAATATTGGTTTTTAATTAAAATTAAATTAAGGGCAGAATGCTATCAAATCAAGGGTCTTTTAATTTTCATTGGTTAAGCACCTGATTCTAGTCAGTTAGAGGGGTTACACATAATTTTTGGATTTAAAATGGATTTATTAGAATTTTTGGAAGGTTTAAAGGCTTAATTAAGAGTTTAAACTTAGGAAATTTGATTGAGGGTCTTAATGATTTCAAAAATCAATGAAATTTTCTCTAATAGCTGAGTGTGTCACTA
>NW_021513035.1:0-400 GCF_001605985.2 Dendrobium catenatum | reverse complement strand
TCCTTGAATATTTTAGATGTTATTTTTGTCTCTGAGCACTAACATTTTAGGTAAAATACACACCGCTCAAGATTGCTGAAGACTTAAGACTGGTAAAATAAGAAGTGAAAGAGTTTGTAATTTATATATATATATTTTTTCATTTTTCATTTCTTGAGTCGGTCACAAAAGAGTGTATTGAAGTTGGGTGACCATGCACACACACACAAGGGGAGATTATTTTTTAAATAAAAAATTTTAAAGACAAATCGTACTGTATTATTTTTGTTTGTGATGTACGATATGTTATCTGAAAACAGGCTTAACCGCTAATTGGAAGATTAGTTTATGTGAACTAATCGTACTGTACGATCTTGATCGTATTGTATGATTTGTTTCGATCTAAAAACCCTAGCCATAT
>NW_021513034.1:0-204 GCF_001605985.2 Dendrobium catenatum | reverse complement strand
TTGGTGGGAGGAGAGAGGGATCTCATCGCCGAGGTGTTGAATTTGAAAGAATTCAGCGTTGAGGGGGGATTTTGAAGGAAGAAGGGAGGAACGTCATCGTCGAGGTGCTGAATTTGAAGGTATTCAGCGTCGAGGTGATGATGTTGAAGGGAGGAGAGTTGAGTATAAAGAGGGGTTAGAGTATATTCGTCGAAGGGACGATCG
>NW_021513033.1:0-305 GCF_001605985.2 Dendrobium catenatum | reverse complement strand
ATTGTTACTTCACTGCATGCTTTAGGAAAAGAGCTTTCGAACTATAAAAAAGTGAACAAAATTTTAAGATGCTTGCCTTCTTCGTACGATGCTAAAATTACTGCAATCACTGAATCTAAGGATTTGAACACCTATTCTATTGATAACTTACTTGGCTCACTCATTTCTTACGAGCACGGGTGAATCAAAAAAATCTTGATGCAGGTGAGAAGAAAGAGGAGAAAACAATTGCACTGAAGGTGCACAAATCGGATTCTGAATCTTTCGGATCTGAAAGCGATGATGTTGCCTTCATCACAAGGCAA
>NW_021513032.1:0-925 GCF_001605985.2 Dendrobium catenatum | reverse complement strand
AACCTCCCACGCCGCCACCGAGACCGCCCAAGCCTCCAAGGCCACCGAGGCCGGCTACGCCGGCTACTCCACCAACGCCGCCGCCTACGGCTCCGAGGACAGGGATGCCGCCGACGGCCACTCCACCCGCTCCGGCGTATCCTCCGACGCCTCCAAAGACGATATTTTTCTCGTCGTTAGCGGCGCCAGCAGCATGTTTCCCTGCTGCGGCATTCAGATCGGCGGTCAATTCTCGGACTTGTCCGGGAACATCGCGAGAGTGGGATGGAAATGGTGAAAGAACCATTAACAATGTCGAAAGCAACCACCACCTTGCCATTTCTCTCTCTCTCTCTCTCTCTCAAGCTTGAGCTTGGATGGTACAGAGAAGGAATGAGAGAGCTCTTCTTATAGAGGAGAGGGAAGGAGAAATCTTGGGAAAAAAAAAATTATATAATTGGTGTTGCTAATTAAATAAGGAACCGCAACAATAGAAATGTGTGATATAGACAAAGAGATCAAAAACAATAAATGAATAACGTGATCATATTTCCTCTATATTGTTTATTGCTCTGTCTCTTGACTTTTATTTAAGGAAATTTTTTATCTTTTCATGTATGAATATTTTGATGGTAATTCAGTAATTAAATATTTACATGACAAAGTTACCAAAGTTCCAGTACGGGTGAATTAATGATGTTGAATTAATATATTTTTTTCTATTAATGGTTTAGGATTCTGCCATTATTGGTCAGGATATGAGCTTCACTCTCTTGAACATAAAACGATAATGAGATTAATTAGCTTCAGTAACTCATATTATTAATGTCTTACATAAAAAGAACTTAGTTTGATCATAATTAGTCTGATAATCATTTAATTATATATATCTTCTATAATTTATATATAATTTTTATAAAAGAATTTGATGATTATGAGTAATTTT
>NW_021513031.1:0-296 GCF_001605985.2 Dendrobium catenatum | reverse complement strand
AATAATACAAGTCAGGACATCCAACTAATAATATGGTATTTTTTCCTATATTTTGCCATGTCATGTGGTATCTATCTTGAATCAGTGTGTCAATATATCATAAGGATATCTTGTAAGGGTTTTAGTTCTTATTTATCAGCATAACTTTTAAACTTATATCTCCATATTTTATATCTTGTAACTTTTATCTTATATTGTGATTACACAGTAAAATCATTATTTAAAGGATATCCCTTTGACCCATCATCCTATAAAGGAATCATACTCGCGTCAACCAAAATGAGTCTATAACTAAC
>NW_021513030.1:43304-73450 GCF_001605985.2 Dendrobium catenatum | reverse complement strand
AGCGCTTAACATCCCTAACGAACTTTTAACAGCAGTTTCATCAAATTCTTGATTATCAGTAATAAGGGTATCCATGTTTTAGTTCTGATCAACCTTTGACTCTATCATTTTCTTATTAGCTGCATTACCACTAGTAGTGGAAATGCAATTAGCAGATTGGTTTGAAACATCACTCCGGAATTTAGTGCCTTCGTCACAAACCTTATTTGACTTGAGATTAAAACCATCTTCAATTAAAATATTTTTACCCTTACAAATACATTCAAGGGCCTTCTTCTTGACAACCCTACCTCCTAAAATCACCAGGGGAGGTTCCTTCATCGACCAGAAATTGAAATCATAACAGTGACTGTTGTCTCCAAAAGCTGGCGTAGACGACTCCGAATTGAGACCTGAAACATTCCTAGATGAGGGAGGAGGTTGGTGAATCTTGAGGGGGGGCCACCGGCCAAAGGTGGCCGGCGATCCTCCGATGCCATTGACCACTTTGCAGAAAACCCGCGAAGCAGGATTTCAAAAATCGTCAAAGCCATTATTAGAGCTATTAACAATAATATAAAAATAAGAATCTTCAATATAATTCTTAATAAGGTTGATAAAGATAGAGTTAAAGACAAAAAATCTAAAATAAGATAAATGAAGTTACAATCAATAATATCATAAGACTTGGCAACATCAAGTTTCAAAATTAAATTACCACCTCTCACCCTAACATCCAAATCTTGATAGAACTCCTAAGCCAACAAAATATTATCAGTAATGGCCCTACCTTTCAGAAAACCCATATGATTAGGAGAAATAATTTTGCATAAAATAGTAGTAAGATGATTCATAATAATTTTAGAGATTAACTTATTGAAGAAAGTGCAAAGACTGATTGGTCTAAAATCATTCCAATTGATAATAACATTGTTCTTAGGAATAAACACAATAGTAGTAGAGGTAAAAATCTTAGGTATAGGGTTACGAGGAAAAAATCCTAAAATAGTAGCAAAAATATCTTTACCACTAATATGCTAAGATTTAAAAAAAAATAGAGTGGTAAACTTGTCAGGCCCAGCCACAAACTACCTATTCAAATCAAATAGGGTCTCTTTAACCTCCTCAGAAGAAGGAGGCCTAGAAAGAAAGATATTCTCCTCAATAAAAATAAGGGAAGAAATGAAAGAAGGATAAAAAATCTAATCAGAAAAACTTTATTAAACCTGGCTTGAAAATCATTCACAGCTAAATTAGCAATCTCCACATAATTTTTGGTAAAAGAACCATCCTCCCTTTGATTTTATTGATACTATTTTTAACCCTTTTTCAATTAACCAAAGCATGGAAATATTTAGTGTTGTTATCACTATCAAGCAAATGTTTAGCAGCAAATTTTTGCCTCGAATAAACTTCTTCATGAGCTTAAAAACTTAAAACATCCTCTTTGCACTTCCTTAAGAGAGAGAAATTAGTATAAGTAGGATCATCTTTACAAGCCAATTCAAGAGAATTAACAAGTTGCTCAGATTGCAAAATATTAGAAAAAGTATTTTTAAACATATGGTGGTTCCACCAATTAAAAACTTGTTTCAGGCTATTTAACTTAAATGAAAGTCTCCTCATGCCTAAAATAGAATTATCAAGATGTAAGGGAGCTTACCAATTAAGCTGAACAACACCAAAAAAGTGTCATGAATTAACCACATGTTTTAGAATCTAAATTGAGAAGAAACATTAACTTGTCTATACTTAATGCTGATAAGTAAAGGGGAGTGATCCGACAAAGTTCTACTCACATGCTTTACATTGGTGGAAAATAGAGAATTGAGCCAAGAATCATTAAAAGAATACGATCCAGCCTTTGTCATAAATGTCCCCTATTCCAAGTGAAGTTATTACCAAAAAACCCAATATAGATAAGATTTCAAGTTAAAATTATATTATTAAAATATTCCATTGAATGATAAGGAGGGGAACCTCCAATCAAGGATTAGTAATAGCATTAAAATCATAACCAACAAGCCAACACAAATTACAAATATTATGAAAATTAATAAGTTATTCCCAAAGCATTTTTCTATTATAAAGAGACGAAGCAGCATACACAAAAGAGGCACAATAATTAAAATTAAGAGCCTCAACTTTATAATGCAAAACATGAGTAAAGTCAACAATAAAATCAATTTTAATTGAGTCTTTCCAGAAGACCAAATCTTGTTAGCCATAATGGAAATAACATGATTAAAGCCTAAAAAATGAGAAGTGATAATCAACCTAGCAGAAGAGATAAGAGGCTTAAGCAAAACTAGAATAGAAAGATTATGCACATTACATAAGTTTTTAACATGAATTCTAGAAGAAGGACAACCAATGCACCTCACATTCCAAATAATAGTATTAAACGTAAAGAACCAACTTAATGAGAAGTATGTGATTGAGTGTTTTTAGGAGGTTGTAGAGAAATATGCTTAGGTTTCCTTCCTCTTTTACTATGAACTTTACTAAAACTAAAGTCATTATCATCTCTATCAAAATATTTAGCAGCAATATGTATATCCTCAGTATCAGTCAAAGCATCATTATTATAATAAAAAATAGAGATAGTCTTACTACCACTTGGGTGTTCCCTTAAAGAAGTCAATTGAGGACATTAATCCTCCATAAACATACCCTTATCCTCTATAGTATCTCAATTTCTCACAACAAAGTTCTGTTGAATCTAGTAATTAGGTTGTTAAGCCTAAGTGAGTGTCCCAAGCTACCAAGAGGGGGGCGTTTAATGGTAGTTTTAAAAAAAGTTAAAATTTAAGACCCCCTTTTAAAAAAATTATTGAACCGAAATAAAATCTCTTTTAATTTTGTAGAAAAAGATTTTTCAACCACAGAGTTTTTAAAACGTAATAGAAAGTGCGGAAATGTAAAAACAGTAAAGTAAATGACACCAGATTTATAGTGGTTCGGTCTATAACCAGACCTACATCCACTCCCTAGAGGTACCCTCTGAGTATTGCACTAATACCAATAGTGTGACTCTCCTTTTTGCACCCACAGCAAGGCGGAGAAGCCTTTACAAACACACTCTTTTCACCACTCCCCGGTTGTGGCAGAGAACCGTCCGTCCTTTACACCAATACCCAGTGTTGGTAGAGAATCGTCCGTCCTTTCACACTCTCCTAGTGGGCAAGAGAACCCTCGGCTGTTCACACTCTCCAAGTGTCGCAGAGAACCGGATCTCCTTGACTGATCTTCTCACAAGAATCTAGAAGGAAGAAAGAAAGAGTGAAGTATCCCAATTCACAGTAGAAGACTTCTTACCTTTTGAACTCCAAGTGAAGCCTTCTCGCTCCAGTGGTAAGAATCCTCCCTTGAATGCTCTCTCCAACTCTCTCCTTTGCTATTCTCTCAAGAGGCACGAAGATCAAATGACAAAAGAGTTGAGTGGCAAATCTAAATTGGGCTATTTATACAAAAGACAAGAAAAACCGCCCCAAACTGCAAGTATTCAATTCTGTACGCAGTGGATCGTCCTGTACGATCGTGGATCGTCCTGGACGATTTTACTTAAACGATCTGAAACGACCCTATTTGAATATGTGTACGAAATGTTCTTTCGTACAGCTGATCGTCCTGTATGAACTAGGTTCGTCCAGTAGACGAACAGTTATTACAAGGTCGAATCTAGAAACTGCTGAAAACTGTCCAAAGTTGGGTAATTCGTTTGGACGAAAATTGATTCGTTTAGACGAATTTTTTACAGAGGACAGATCGTCGCTGGACTATATATATTTCATCTAGACGAAACTTTTCCAGAAGCCAATCCTACTGTACATAATTAATTCGTCTGGACGAAAATTTTTCCAGAGAGCCAATCGTACTGTACGATAATTAATTTCATCTGGACGAAATTTTCCAGAGAGCCAATCGCGTACTGTACGTAATTAATTTCATCGGACGAAAATTTTCCAGAGAGCCAATCGTACTGTACGATAATTTATTTTCGTCCTGGACGAATAGGACTTAGAAAATTTTTCGAGCAAGTTCTTATTCATTCCCTTAATAAACTTTAATTTAAACATTATTTAAATTTGAATAAGAATCGCTCTTTAAATTAAATTAAATAATTACTAAATTCAAAGCATAGTTATAATATAGAGAGAGAAAGTAGGAGAGAGGACTCTAGGAATTAAAATTCTATTATTTGAATTTCTGATATTCGCGGCTTCGGTCATCGAATTGGAATGACACGAAAAAGGTCGCCGGCCATCTTGTTGCCGGCCGTCGGTCTCACGGAGGGAGACATTCGTCGGGACAATCCAAATCATTGGGAGCTCGTTTTTATTCCTTATTCTCCACCAGCAGTTGGGATAAAATCCAAGTTTTTTTTCCTGGAATAAAAATGTTGCCTTGTCATGAACATGCCTTTTAACCATTTAATGAAGGAGGACAGATTATGAAGAAATAAATCTGGAAGTACCTGCAGGGAGAACAAAGCAAATTAATATGGTAGAATACTCGACCGAGAATTATTGGTGGCGCAATCAAGAAACGAAAGTATGAAGTACAAATGGTTTGATGATGCGTCATATAGCACTCGGAGATCATATCCTTAGAGGCTTGCGAAAAGGAGGTAAAAATGAAGTGTGAATTAGAATTCCCTGGTTGCATGAAGACCTTTCTGTTAGATGACGGAACTCTGAGAATCTGATATGAAGAGATATGTAGAAGAACGGAATTCGATTTGGATATGGAAAAACACAAGTGCGTTTTTCATCTATTGCCAGAACTTGGGAGGTGCGTAAGAGCGCGGTGATGAGGAAATGCCCAAAAGGCCAAATTTCTTGTTATCCTTCAGAATGTATGGTCTAAAAATAAAACATGAATATGTATTAATTATCAGTAACTGCATTGTTGAAAGTATGGGTAAAACTACTCAAACTTTCATGTGGAGAAAAGCAAGTTAGTGAAAATTCTAAAAAACGAACCAAGATCACCGGTGTCGTCAAATATTTGGAAGAGATATCCATTTTCTTCAATTAGCTATGAATTGAGGAAACAATGGGAACAAATGGAAAATTCCACCTTTTTTTTTGAAAAGAAAGCGAAATGCCATTTAAAGAACCAAAGAACAAACAAGTCAAAGTAATCCTAAAGGGCATCACGCATTCCTCCTTCAAGCAATACAAGAAAGAAATAGGAATTTCCATAACATCTAATGAAATCTTCCCATAAAAAGGATTCACAAGGCCAATTAGCACAAATATCGCTAGTTTGTTCCCATTTCTAAAGAGATGCAAGAAAACAACTTGCTAATACACAAGTAAGAAATCCAAATTCTTATCAATCTTTTTACTAACCTTCATTCTTCTCGAGTGCACTATTTAGCAGAATGATAAATTCATTGTTGTCTCCTTCTTACTATCAACACCTTGAGCCTCCATCATCCAGCCTTTTGACCAGCTTTTCAGATCAAGAATAGCCATAACTCTAACAATAAAAATTACCCAATTGCAAATATTTGTTTCTGAAAGCCATCAAAACCCTTCCTTTATCATCTCGGATAACTCCACCTATTCCCGCAAGTGACTTCTTATTAAGAGCTTTGCATCAATATTTATTTTAATCCATCCCGGTAGGAGTGGAGGATGCCAAGTAGAATTTTACAAAAGCTGCCGTTAGCATCCAATTTCCGATTGGCCTGAATAATATTGCTTCTCACGCAAAGAAAAATTAGCATGGCGCAATTATAGTTATCTTGAATCTTTTCATGCTTTCATGAATAGCTCTACACCGTACTCTTCCAAACCAGAAAATCATGTTGCAAAAAGATATTTCAGACAGCCAAATTGGTTCCACGTTATTTTTTCAAAAAACTGTCTAAACATCTTCAAAACATGGAAATTCGGCATTTTAAATCCCCCATTTTCATAAGTGCAATAACTTCTTGATCTTGGAGCAATTCCCTACTAAGTGATTGTTATCTCATCTGCTCCAACATCCTCTAGGACAACCCGAACAGTTGCTTAATTTTCTCTTGAATAGAAAAGTGTTAGAGGGAATAGCATCATAACAAAGTCTCCACCAAAAAAATTCTATTTTGGGTTTTAACTTTAATTTTTTAAACCACTTCCAATGAACCATCTCTTCCTTGTGATTCAAACTAGCTTCATATGCTAAAGCAGTAATAGACTTCCTAGATAATTTAGATTTTAATATCACCGTATCAGCTTCTCTATTATTCCAGATCTTGATTTTAAGAATCAGTTTTATAAGTTGTTCGCTGAAAATAATTTTCAGTTTATCTATATCCCAACAGCCATTGCAGATAAAAGAATTAAGAAGTAAATCCTGATTGTTTTGAATGTTGATAAAAGTCGGCCACTGAGCAAGATTTCTGTCCAAAATCCAAGTGTCCTGCATCCAATTGATCGAGTAATCGTTGGATACCTCCCATTTAATAATTTTTTTGAGGAAATGAGCTCCCATCTTTATAATTTTCCAAGTTTGAGAACAACCTTGCTTCACCAAATCTGACCACAAATCTTCCCCATACTTAGCTTTGAGAATGAGATTCAACAGAGAATTTGGCTTGGTTAAGAAGTTCCAAGCAAACTTTGCACGTAATGGACCTTCCATGAAAGTGGCCGAGAATAATCCTCTTCCTCCCTCATTTTTAGGTGTACAAAGTAGATCCCAAGAGGCATAGTGAAGCCCTGCATTACCTTTATTTTTACTCCAAATAAAGCCTCTACATAATTCAAATTCTCTAAGAATACTCGCTGGAACCAGTGATAGAGACGACAAAAACAACAGAAGAGAAAGGAAAGCTGATTTAGTTAGAATCAGCTTACCATCCAATGAAATGCATCTTTTACCCCATGTGTTCAATCTACTAGCTGCAGCTTCCAAAAGGGGCTGAAAATCCAAAGCTACCAATCTTCTTAGAGTCATTTTAACTCCAAGATAAATCATCTCCTTGACAGTATTGAATTTAAGAAGCTTAACAATTTTATCTTGGGTTCTTCTTCTAGTATTCTTTGCAAAAAGAACCATGGATTTAGTAGTATTGAAAATTCCACCTTACTGTCATGGGAAAAGGATGGATTTTATGTTCTTTTTTTTTTTAAACGAAGCATATGGAAGCAATTCTCACTAACTGCCCCTGGTTCGTCAATGAAAACATTGCTGGAATAGAGAGATGGACTTAGAGGTTTGATCCCAATTCTCTTGAAGGGCTATCGGCTCCAATATGGATCAGATTGCCAAATTTACTGTTATTCTGTTGGGATGAAATAAACATCTATAGAATTGCTTCCATGGTGGGGGAGCCTTACTTAATAGATGGTAATATGTTCCAATGGTCGAGAAGGGAATTCGGTCGGGTTTGTGTCCGAATTGATTTGGATGCTGAACTACCTACAGTAGTGTGGGTAGAGGGAGAAGAAGGCAGATTTTTCAAGAAGATAGAGTACGAGAGGCTGCCTGACCTATGCTTTGAATGTGGGAAGATTGGTCATAGCAAGAATGATTGTGCCAAAAGCTTAATGATAAACATGGAGAAAACTTTAATGTTGAAGAAGGAGATTTCAAAAACCATGGTTCAGAAGGAAGTTGTGGAAGACAATCCAAATATAGGGAAGGAGTTGGCTAATACCGAGGATTATGGACCTTGGATGTTAGTTAATTATGGGAAGAAGAAATTCAGCAAAAACTGGAATAATAGACCAGCTGCCCAGGTGAATAGAAGAAGCAAAAAGTTTTAACCAAAGTAGTATGTTGCTGTTGAGAAGGGAGTAAATGAAGACAATGGATTAGAAGAATAGAGTATAGTTGAACAAAGCAATTCAGATGGTACAGCTGATAAGCTAAAAGGAGGCGTCACATTGGAGAAAGATTCAAACTTGGCTTTTAACAATACCTTTAATCCTCTTGTTGACTTGGAAGATGGGGAATTACTGGAACTACCCACTGATGTCAATCCGGGTAAAGTAAAAGTTGTAAAAGTAGTTAATGAAGTTATAAAGAACAAAGATAATAAGAAGGAAATGGAAGGAAGCGATTCAGTTTTTACTGAAACAATCTGTGCTGTGATTAATGTGAAAGAGGAATCTGTTCAATCTACTAAGAAGAAGAGACCAAAATAGCTAAGAGAATTGGGACAAATAAATTCATCTACAAGAAGCCACAGAATGGAGCTTGAAAGAAAAGGTAACTTAGGGAGTAATCCCCATAATCCTTTTAATGTTTTCCATAGCCTTTTGGTATTGTAGGGGGGCAAGGAAGAGAAGTGCTTCCCTATACCTTAAGGAGTTTGTGAAAAATAATGGAGTATGCTTTGTGGGTTTGGTTGAAACTAAAATAACTGGAATTGACAGAAGTGAAGTTGATGGCCTGATTGGTAGTAGTTGGGTCTTCTACTTTGTTCCATCTTCTGGGCTGTCTGGAGTCTTGCTTATTCTCTGGTATACAAATTCTGCATTGTACTCAGTAGAAGATAGTTCTTCCCAAATTGTGATTGGTGAACCTAAAATGCATAATAATGAGAGGTGGAAGGTGGCCATGATTTATGGGAGTATAGAGGTGAACAAGAAAAGTGAATTATGGAATGTGTTAGATAAGTATTCCATTAGTGATCTTCCTATGGAAGTTGGTGGAGACTTTAACTATCTAATGTGTAAAGAAGATAAATTGGGTGGTAGAAGATTCGTTTATCATCAAGGATCAAGGGTGACGGAGGAATGCTTGCTCAACAATGATATTCGTGAAGTTGGTTTTATCGGTCCTAGATTTACATGGTGTAACAATAAAGTTAGTGGTTCTAGAATTCTTGAAAGATTTGATTGGTGCTTTGCAAACACGGCTTCTTTAAGCCCTCCTTTTCAATTGGTTGAAAGACATTTGGCTAGCATAGCCTCGAATCATAGTCCAATCCCATTACAATTCCAGAAGTTCAGTCCTAATTCCAATAAAATTATCAAATTTGAGAACTGTTGGGCCTCTTACCAAGCTTCATTTGGGGTGGTGAGAAAGGAATGGTGTAGGAATTATCAAGGAAGCTATTCTCAAGTACTCAACAAAAAATATAAAAGATCCCTGAAGTCATTATTCTACTGGAGCAAGTCAAAGCATAAGGAGCTAAATAAGTTGAAAGATGATCTCATGGATGAGATTATGGATCTTAAAATTAAAGAGTCTTCCTTAGGGAGTCTCTATGAGCAAGATTATTGGAACCTTAAAGCTAAGGTGATGGAACTAAATGCTACCATGGCAAGATTGAATACTTGGTGGAAGGAAAGGGCCAAAGTGAAGTGGCTCAATGAAGGTGATGGAAATTCTAAGTTTTTTCACTCTTATGCTAGTGCTAGAAGGAACTCCATGAAGATAATAAAGGTTAAAGATGAGAATGGGCTGTTGGTAGAAGATCAAGGGAAAATGCAAGTTTTTTTGTGATTTTTCCAAAATAAATGGGAATCTAGAAGGAGCAATCTTGAAGGTTGGCCGACACCTATCAATTGCTTGGATAACCAGGATAGGAATTTTTTGGATTTAGTATTTTCATTGGTTGAAGCAGAAGATGTCTTAAAACAATTGGGAGGGAATACTACCCCATGTACTAATGTTATTTCTCATACTTTCATTAAGGTTTATTGGGATATCATTAAGGAGGACTTTTGGAAGGCTATAAGCCATTTGTTTAAGCATGGAGAGCTTAACAAGGAATGTAAAGAAACTCTTATAATTATGATCTCCAAGGTTTCAAATCCCATTCTTCCTACCAATTATAGACCTATTAGTTTATGTAACATAGTGTACAAGGTGGAAGCAAGTATAATTTTGAATAGAATTAATTTTGTCGTTCCTAAGCTTATTTCTATGGAGCAAGCAGCATTAATTAAGGGCAGATCTTTATTAGATCATATTTTTGTGGCACAAGAAATTTTTCACAAACTAAGAATCTCCAAATCTACTAAAGGATTATTTTCCTTTAAAGTAGATATGGAGAAAGCCTATGATTCCATGGATTGGTCTTCTCTAAGAAGACTATTGGAATACTTCAATTTCCCGTCAAAAATTTCTGAACTAATCATGGAGTGTGTTGAAGATCCCAAGTTCTCTATAATTATCAATGGCAATTGTTCAAATTGGATCCAAGCTAGAAGCAAATTTTGGCAAGGTTGTCCCCTATCTCCCATTCTTTTTATTCTTTGCTCACAACTTCTATCAAATGCCTTTCATCATAGCTCATGTGGTATCAAGATTAATTTAGAGGGACCAAGAATTTCCCATTTATTGTATGCAGACGATGTAATAATGTTTTCCAAAGGTAATAGGAAAGAAGTTTTGGGAGTAAAGAAAATCCTTCATAATTTTTGTGAATGGACTGGGCAAAAAATTAACTACAACAAATCAATGATTATGTTTGGGAAACATGTTCCAAGAAGAAGGAAGAGATGTGTATCTAGAATTATGGGCTTTAAACATGCCAAAGAATTCTACTACCTTGGGATGAAGATGGCATTGAGGAGACTAAGGAAAGATGATTTTCAATTTATCATTGAGAAAGCTTTGAATAAGCTCAATCATTGGGGTAGTAAATACTTATCACTACCCAAAAAGATTGTTCTGGTGAAATTAGTGGTGCTAGCACTCCCTACCTTTCATGCAACTCATTCATTAGTGCCTAAAAAGGTGGTGGAAGATCTGGACAAATTAAGCAGAGACTTCATTTGGAATACGAAAAATGAAACTAAGGGGATGCATTATGTTAGATGGTTTGATATGTGTAAACTAATTGAGTATGGAGGAAGGGGGCTACATTTAAACATATCTAAAACTCCTGCTTTGCGTGCTAGATTAGCTTGGAGATTCATAAAGGATGATCAATCTTTATTACACTCGGTCATGGCATCAAAATACGGTGATAGACTTGAGAAAGGTAATAGAAGAGGTTGTTTTTCTACAGCTTTTAAACTACTAAGTGAAGGGTATAAGATGCTCAATCCTATAGTAAAATGGAAGATAATAAATGGAAGCTCTGTGGATGTTATCAAATATAATTGGATTCTAGACAAATGTATAAACAGATGGCCTACATTTGTTATCCCTATTGATGACAGCCCGGTAAGTGTTGAAGAGTTCATTCAGGATGGCAAATGGAATGAACATGAGCTGAGTAAATATTTTGGTAGGGAACTTATTAATCTTATCATGCAGATTAAAATATCCTAGGAGAAGAAGGTAGATTTCTTGGAGCTGATCAATCAAAAATCTGGAATGACAATTCCTGGTTTAATCAGAAAATCTGAGGCTTATGGGACTGAAAATACTTTAGTGTGGAATTGGATCAAGAAGGCTAATTTGAATGCTCGGGTGGAGGTTTCTTGGTGGATATTGATGAGGAATGCTATTCCATCTCTACAATTTTTATGCTATAAAAGGCTAACCCAATATGCTAATTGCCCAAGGGGTTGTGATACAATAGAAGATGTGGATCATATATTGTGTGGATGATGTAAGCTCAAAGAGGTAATTCGACATTTGAACCGTTGGGGATTCGGTATTCCAGAATTTCATAATAGTGAGCATTTTGTTGATTGGCTTGAAACCAATGTTATGAGGAAAGGTATGTTGGTTAAACTGTACTGCATTATTGTGTTTCTCTCTTGGAAGAGTAGAAACAAGAGGATTCATGGAGGTGTAGAAGATAGCTCCAGCTTTATGGCCTCAGATGCCATTTTTCAAGCTTCGGTTTCTCATAATTTTAGCCATTATAATTTGGGCTTTCGGTCGTTAAGCCTGTCTAATGCTTGGCATCCTCCACTTCCCAATTGGATAAAGTTAATGCCGATGCATCACTTCTTTCATCTTACAATGCGGGTATAGCTGCAGTTTTCTGGGATAGCAATGGAAGGTTCCTCTATGCTTATGGTAAATCCTTCATGCATTGGGATATAGCTCAATTGGAGTTGCTTGCTTTCAATCATTCTCTTAAGGAGGAGATCAAGGAGTGGATGTTCAAATTCAAAGGCATAATCATTGAAGGAGACAACTCAAACATCGTCTCTTACTTTAAAAAGGCTTGGGAGAATGGGAAGTACAATGATGATGGCATGTAAATTCTTACAAAATTAAATTTTGTTAGTTTTAATTTCATTAGAAGAAATTGTAATAAGTTAGCAAACTTATGTGCTAACTATGCTTTAGTGAGTAACTTTACTTGGGATGTTTGCTCTGAGAATAAGGTTCCTCCTTCATTTTTTAACATATTGAAGGAGGAATCTAAATTGTAGTTGCTTTCTCCTTTTTATTAGTATTGATAAGCTTCGGCTTTCTTAAAAAAAATAAAAATAAATTAAATAATTAAAAAATAATTAAAAATTTCAAAATTTTCTCAAACACTTAGGAACTCATCCTTGGGTAATTCAGGACCTTTGGGGGTGATTCCAAGAGGATTGGACCTGATTTGGATCAAAACCCCTAAAACCCCATTTATTAAGCAATTTTGATATTTCATTAAATGTTCTAACTTTGAAAAATCATAACTAATTATAGAAAAAATCTAAATTTGGTACACTAAGAGGAATTAAATTCTAATTAAAATCTAATATTTATTAATAATATAAACTTTCTAAAAATGAACTTAAATTAAAAAGTCAACTCTTTGGTCAACCATACATCATTAACTAGGATTCAAAACTTCTAAAATTTATAATTTTTGCCAAGAAAATTCTAAATCCACTAAACTCAAAGTCTACTTACTCCTTATAAAATATAATATTTAATAAAAATGTTAAAACTCCTAAACCTAGACTGTTTATAAAAGTAGCCTTTTGGAACCGTTAACCTAGCATATAGGATGACTACAGACCTTCTAAAATTTGCTAACTCAACTTAAACTTCAAAGAACACTACCCTAAGAATTAAAACCGACAAACTAACTAAATAACCTAAAATTGTCCCCAAGATATTAATATTTGAGCTTTAATCAAAATTCGCTTCTTGTCCTCCAACAAATTCGAACACAAAATAACTTGAACTAATTACTCAATATAGGATATATCTAAAGACACACAACTTACTACACACATATAGAATTGTTTGCTAAAGCTCACTTCTAACTCTAAGTTAGGCTGGTATTTTCCTTTTCTATTCTATGTGATGTGATACATTTGAATGTGGCATGTGTGCTAGTTACTTTGGTTTGCTATGATAAGGGTTGTGATGAGCTTTATTAATATTTTTTTTATGATGTGATGTATGATAAATTACCCATAGGTTTGGGGCAATCTTGATACTGATGATGTTTTTTTTAGGTGTCCATACTCATGTAGCACTAATAATGGGGCATAAAATAACAAATAATAATCATATAAATGCTTGCTACAGATGCTATTACCGATTAGCCTCTAAATAAATAAGAGCATTACAAAGTGTGGCTGGCATGAGTACTTTACTTTCTATATATAACAACTTGGGATATTTTTATATTAACTGCTTAGGATAATCATACAGGAGAGTCTAGAATTTGTTTTTGATAATTTAATTTGTATTTGATGTATTGAGTTGTAAAAGTCTTCAAAAATAAGGCATTTCAAATACCAGGGATCCAAAGGGAAAAACAAAGGCCCTTCACAGGGAATTTCTTTTTCATTTAGGTACCCTCTTGAAGGACAAACCCCCCTATAGACTGAAATAAGATGATTCAAAGGACCAGAAAACAAAGATAAAGATGAAATATCTTATTTTTAGGACTTGCATCATTTAGTAGGATTAGAATCCAAGTTATTACTAATGGGGCCTAAGCACCATTACTTTCTACAGACTCAAGGTTGTACTTATATTGCACTTGCTATATACTTTCTTTTTTTACTTTGGTGTTTTTATATATAATGACATGTTTTTTTTTTTGCTATAGAAATTGCCTGTTTTTTCTATATTTCTTTCTTGCATGTGTGTATGCCTGATTTTTCTAGACTCTGTAAGGACTAAAACTTTTCATACTCAAAACTAAAATTTAATATTTTAGGAATTAAATAACATAGAAACTTAATGATCTAGGGAATATCCAAAATTGTCTAGCATTTCATGTATATTATTACATCCTTCTATCTCCTTACTTTAAGAAACTTCCCCTCCTATGGGCAGAGTCTAGATAATCTAATATATTTGGATGAGGTGCTGTATTTGCAGAAGTCTAATCTTTTTTTAAAAAATATTTTTAAAGCCATTTTCAACTTTCAAGCATTCATGATTTGAAGACTTTAATTAGCATGTATTATATTAAAAACTAAATATATCAAAAAAAAATTATATTAGTTCTAAAAGCATTCCACTCTATATAAGTATAAGGCCATATAGGAACCTCTCTAGACATTAGCTTTAACTTCTAATAATTGAGCTACCTACCCGTCTTTCATAAGACCAAATAGCATGGATTTTACGTGACTAGGTGGTTAGCTGGCTTTCCTTTTCAGACAGGATATAAGCCCATAGTGCATTTGTTAGGACATCGATGTTGGCATTATGTGTAGAATACTAAACTCATTATAGATTTAGGATTCAAGGCTACTAGTATCGATGTATCATTGTATGCCTCATCGATAAGTAAGTCCTTTATCTTTTAGAGGCTATAAATCCCATCTATCTGTATCACATGAATGACACCACCTCCATCCTTCTCTATTATATGCTATGAGTGCATTATTTATTTTTCTCCAATTTCTTCTCATAACCTTAGTCCCTCCGGACGACGATGTGAACTGTATATATTATTTAAGCCAAGTCAAACCTTTCCTTCCTTTTAAGTAGGAACTTCCTAGTCTCCTCCTTATATGCTAATACCATTTGAAAGAATAATATAGTATCCTTAATCAAGAGTCTTCTAGTGCCCCAGCTTGATATGTAATTTATGATAGGAGCTTGTGCCCTTTGGAAATTGAATTACACCATCAAATAAACTCCACTAGAGCTGACGTATTGGGTGGGGGAAATCCCATAAAACGGATAAGGTCTTGCATATTATTATTCATTGAGATGCGTTGGTTAAAGATGCTATTTTTAATGGTTAATCATATGTTCAATTTAATATTCCCTTATATTGGTCCATTTGCAAAGAGCATAATGGCCTGTGATCATTTCTATCCTTCAGGATGGTGTGGTCGTACCCTTTTGCATTTTGTCCCCTATACGACGATGTTTCCTTTAGGCGGTCCATAGTAGAGTACCATCATCCTTTTTCACCATCCTAGTGAAGATAGAGAACCTTGACATAATATTAATAATCTTCTCTCAAGATCCTCCAGAGGAGATGGGTAGAAATATGAAGAAGATAAAGAAATCATAGCTTTAGGTAACCTTATGAATCTCTCATAACTCCCCCTCACTTGATTTCTAACCCTTCACTCTCACAATCTCTCCCAAATACTTACACTCAATAGCCACACTCAAGAGAAATTCACAGCAAAGGTTATTAAGTCAGTTTCTAGAACTCTTTGTATAGATAGGAAATGAAACCATCAAAAAATTAAAAAGTTCAAGTAAACCACATCCAATCACATTGTAAGATTGAAGATCATTTTGTATAAAAATTTAAAAAATTAGGGCTTCATTTTGTACAAATTGGGATAAACATAGTTTCGTACACTATCAATCATCTATACCATTTGACTTCTTACTATATGAACTATTAAAAAATGAACAAATTCTTCTAGTATATTTCAGTAAGAATAGAATTCCATACTCTTATTAGTTATTTGTACAACCTAACATCGTACTATACAAACTATTAAAAAATGATCAAGTTCATCTAGTATAATATGGTACAAAAGGATTTTTATACTTTGTTAAGCATCTTTATGACTTGACATCATACTATATAAACTGTTCAAAAAGAATAAGTTTGTTTGGTACGATCTGGTACGAATGAAATTTCTTACTCTATTAGTTGTCTGTATGAACTTATATAGTACTTTATTACTAGTTCAAATAAATTAAGCCATGATTTAATTGAATACATTTAGAGGGAAAACAAAGTAAAATTATATAGTACGATTAAATATCATAAAGTATGATTAGTTTTTAAAATTTAAGCTTTAACTCTCTCGCCCTACGTGTGTGCTCGGTTACCCAATTACAATCACACTTTTAGACTCAAGAAATAAAAAAATAGAGACATACATACTCTATTGCATGTATTCAGATTCTAACTTGTCTTAATTTCTTCAATAATCTAAAGTTCCTAAAATATTAGTACACATAAAAACACATAGACATATTTAATATATGCTAGGAGAAATAATAAAATGAGAAACATAATATATTATCATCATAAAAAAATATAGGGAAATTTACATACATGCCACTTTATAACATCCTATTTACATATCTAACACCCAAAACTTTAATATTACATGGATACCACCATATATTATTTTAATATCAAATATACCACTCATATTTCTTTCCTATCACTCATATATTTCATTTCTACCACTCATATTTGATATGAAAATGAACTAAGGGTGGTATGTATGTAATATTAAAGTTTTAAGTGTTAAATATGTAAATAGAGTAGTATAAAGTGGTATGTATGTAAATCTCCCAAAAATATAATATTAATTCCTGAGTTGCACATAAGTGACTTATATATTATAGATAATTTATTATCAAGTTTTTCTAGAATTATGATTAATGCATTACAGAATATGACCTAAGACCATAGAGGGGTTTGATAGTACTCAAGAAAAATCCTTGGAGCTTAAGCATATAAAACTTGGAAAAGTAGAAGAGGAGTTATGACTTTTCATAGATCCATTAATTTTTTATAATTTTTAAATCCTATTTACCCACTCAGCTAGCCTTTCCATGTAGTATATTGTGTTTGGGTAGATAATGATTGACACACTGGTAGTATCCATGTGGGTTTGATATGAGCTGTTAGATAAATATAGAGAAAAAAATTTAATTTAATGGTTATAAATTGTGAGATGATCAAACAAAAATAGATATGACAGACTCATGACCATCATTTGAAATAAATAGGTCTAATTTTGTCTCGAACCACCCATTTAATTTTTTTATTATAGGTGTATTCTTGCTAGATACTAAAAATCAGTTGGATAGAATTGAATGAAAGTTTACTGGAAGTAATAGTGGATCAAGAACATTAATCCAATGGTATAATATGTGTCGATTAAATATTTATTTTGCACTCTCCTAAACCTAGAAATAATGGATTTCTAGAATGGTGGATTAGCTAAAAGAATACTACAATTATCTGAGCCTAGCTTTAGGCTTGATTGTTCAAATCTTTAAAATATTCCTTCTCAAGGTATCTTGGCTCGAGGAGAGATAGATTGGAAAATGAAATTTAATGGTGGAAGCATCGTTGGAGCTCACTTGAAACTTTTGTAGGACTTCGAATAGAGTGTTGGGTAGGACTCTTACACTTAGGGAAGTAAATAAAATTTGAAATTGAACCCTTATTTGGTAAAATTATTAAGTTATTTATAGATTCTTAAATTGTATGTGGATGGGATTTAAGATTTATTCAAACCATTTCAGACCAATAAGTTAGATCGGGGAGGTCTTAGAGAATTCAACGTAGGATTATTAAAGTTTTATATGTTTGGAGTCACCTTGGTTGCAAGGGCTAGTTCAACACGTCAATCACATGGAAGGTTTTATGAATTATGGCTAAATTTGACCACTCCATAAGGGAAACTGAGGTGGTAAAGCTTCTAGATATTTCTTAAATTCAATTCAAATGCCATTGAGGATTTGGCATTTTAGGTGTGCAAGCTATGTGTATTTAGATACTTTTGGTGACATTGGGCTAGCCCATTATTCAAGAAATCACATGTGCTGGGATTACTAGGGAAGATGAAATGAGTTATATGGAATATAATGGAAGTTCTTGCTTAACTCAGTTGAGTATAGGTTTAAATTAGGTCCATGGAGTTGTAATTTTGACCACTTGGGTCAAACCATGTGGCTAACCCATGTGGACTCAATGCCTTGGTCACCATGCGTTAGCTCCTAGAGATCCTATGGATATCCCCTATAGGTTTAAATGGGTTTAATAAAGCTTTATTAAATGAAAATGCAAAGGATTTTGATTTATGAAAGCATGATCAACCTTAGTTGAATAATTCAACCAAGTTGACTCATGGATTGGGATTTGGTTGAAATAATTCAAAATGAAGTCATAACTTTATTGAAGGAATTCCTATGGATTAGCAATTTCAATTTTATGGGAATTGCATGTTTATCCTTTAAGGATGCATTTGGTCAATTTAGGTTGATTTTGTCAACAATGTCAATCCATGGGCAAAGGTTGGGTACAAATCAATCTAATTGATGTATTGCACCCATTTGAAGAGGTTCTAAGCAATGGTAATATTCAAATGCATGAGCTGTAGCTTTAGAGTTCAATGGCCCCAAATGGTCAAACTAAAATTACTTAGTCAACCAAGGTTAATCATAATATGATTTTTGGTTTAATGCATGTCAAATTATGTTTTGAAAATGTTTGTATAAGGTTGAATAAAAAACTTTAATTGAGCCATGTTGAGGTTTAAGGAAAATTTAATCCGAACTTTAGGGTTTTAGGGTTTTGTGGTCAAGCATGGCCAACCAAGGTTCAATGCTAGTTTTATGCATCATACTAGTGATGATGATTTGGAGAGGCCTCAAAGGTCCAAATCACAAGAAGCCATATTTAGTGGCAAAGGCTATAATTATTTAAAGTTTTTACAGACTATGGAAATGCTTTGTTTTATAGTGGTTAGGGATCTTGAATTACCTTCAAATTGATGTGGTTGACCTTAGTGACATGCCTAATTAATATGTTAGTGATAAATTAAGAATTCAATGTCATTTGGTCAAGTTTTAATGAAAATTAAATTTCTCCCAAAATAAGTTATAGACTAAGGGGTTTTAGGTTTGGTTTTGACATTAGATTCTTGAGCTTTGATATGATCAATTGATTTAGTCACTAGATTGGATTTAGATTTTACTTAGGCAATCTTTTTTTTTTTTTAATGAGAAACTCAAGGCAGGGCCTACGTGCTAATATAAAAAAATGATTACACGGTCCTTAAAGGGAACTCAAGCTCACTACTTCTCAGAAGAGCTACAAAATTAAAAGCAAAAAATTCTACAAGCTCGAGTTCCCTGCTACACAAAAGTACAAAAAATTCTAGGTACATTCGACAGTGCACAAGAACGAGCACCCAAAACATAATGGCGCTACAAAAAATAGCAAATAGCTCCAACATTCTCATCAATAGATCATTCTCTTGATGACCTGCACTAAGAAAGATATGCACAAAGAGGTAATAGAGAGAAAAATAACAACAACAAAAGTAATAATAAAAATTATGATAATAACACCAATAATAGTACCAAATACCACCAATACGAGAGCAACCCGAAAGAAGGAGGTTCCACCTCATCAGGCACCAAGTCAAACCAATATAAAAAAACATAAGATTCATCTGACTAATCCCAAGACCAGTAAAAAGAGAAAGGCAAACAACCAGCTCATCACCAACCAATTAGTAAATAACCAATTGATAGCATCCAAACAAACCAAGAATAACAAGCCCCTAGAAACAAAGGAATAACCCTACATAAGGAAATCCCTAGAACCAGGTAGCAAACAACCAAAGGACCATAACGAGGTAAGCACATAAGATCAAAATATAGCAGCAAAAAGAGAAACATGCAAGCTCAATATTGACCAGCATAAACAAAACAACCAGAGAATAAACCCAACAAAGCAACAAATCCTCCAGCACCTTGTGAACCACAACCAAACCATCTATTTAACAACAATATGAACACTGCAATTAACATTGCCAATCTTACAGATCACAAGAGAGAACCCCCAAAAATCCATAAGAGAGAACGCATAACATCAATGAGCCAATAACCACTTGACTAAAAAAAGCCAAATCCATAATCCCCAAAAAAGGTAGCAATAGGAATTACACCCATACAAAGAGTGCTCCCACTCAAACAAAGAAGTAATACAAATAAACCCAACCAGAAGATACAAAATCTTACCCCCCAAAAAGGTAGACCAACCCAAATGACAACAGGAATCCTGCAAAAAACAAAAACCAACCAACGACCAAAAACTACATCATTAAGGAATAACATAAGGAAAACTAATCTCATCCAAATTTAAGAGACCTCTAACATGAAGAGGGAGACTAGGAAAGAAGAAATATGCAATGGAATCCAAATAAACCCCACCTGGTAATTCCATGGGCACATGCATTACCCTCCACATGAATAATACAAAAGGAACAATTAAACAAGCTCAACCAATGCTTAATATCCCTCCTCATGTAAAACATAGTAGAAGCATAAACAATTTCATCCCTTAGAGTAGAAGACAGATACCAATAATTAAAGACAACCTCAACCACCAAATTAATATAGTTAAGAAAGAAACAAAGCTTTAAACCATATAAGATAGCAAAGGTTATAACATCATTAACTTCACAATTTTAAAAAGGACCAAGAAAGCCCGAAATGCATTTACCATTAGAATCTTCGATGCCACCACCACAGCCCACCCTAGAATTAATAATAACAGCATCCATCTTAATATTGAAGAAATTAATAGGAGGTTTCATCCATAAGGTACTCTTAGTGACATTAAGGATATCATCCCCAACAAGCTAAATACCAAAATCAGCCACAAAATTAAGAAAGTTTTTGAAAATCTTAGGAGAAAGTAACTTAGCAAAGTAAAGGGCCATAATCTTATCTTTAACATTCTAAATAATTCTATGATGATTCATAACCATCCCATTGAAATGAGAATTATTCTTATCCAACCATAAAAACCGAAGAATAAGAGAAGGAATAACATTCCTAATATGACCATCGGAATAAACTAACCAACATTTAAGTAAAGAATAAATAGAAGCCTTAGCATTAAAACTATTTAAATGCATAATATCATCAAAGTAAGTCTAAACTTTAACAACACAAGGACTAGAAACCGAAACATGATACATATTGTCCATATGATAACAACATTGACATTTGGATGGAAGGATAAAACCACGTTTAATCAAATTATCATCAGTAGGGATATACTTATGTAAAATATGCCAAATGAAGATAGAAAGCATAGATAGAATACTTTTATACAGTATCATATTAAAAATCTTAGAAGCCTCTTTCTTAGCTCTATAAGAATGCCAAGCATCCTTTAATCTAAAGTTGCCATCTTTAGACAAGGCATAAAGATGACATGAAGAGAATTAATATTTAAAGGGATCTGTAAAATTTGTGGAATAAGAAAATTAGGTAGAAAATTAGAAAGTTTCTCAACATCCCAACCATTCTCATTGAAAAAATAGTTAACCTTCAAAGAAGCAGTGGAAGAAGTTTTGATAATAAAATCAATGGATTGGCCCCCCAACCAACGATCCTGCTAAAAGAAGATATTACCATTATTAAGGCCCCAATAAATAATCAGCTCTATAACCCATTTCACTTTGCAAGGACATTGCCATACTTTAAAGTTACCTTTACTAAAACAAACCGTAGTAGGATGCTTCCCCCACAATACTTAGCATTTATAAAATTGGCCAAAAGGCTTGAATGAGAATGAAAATTATACCATAACTTAAAAGAAAATGAATAAGCTAGATCCTTAAGGGACTTATAACCTAGAGCCCCTTCATCTAGAGTACCACAACATTTATCCCAAGAGGACAAGTAAATTTTAGAGTTGGTACTAGCCCCTTTCCACAAAAACTTATTAAAAATCCTCTCAATCTTGTTACGGACATCTTGAGTAGGAAATAAAGTTTGAAAACTATAAATAGAGATGAAATAAAGAACACTCTTAGTAAGAGTTAACCTACCACCAAAGCTTAAAAAGTTAGAATCCTAAGACAAAAGTTTGTTGTACACAACCGTTATTAAGTCATCAAAAAGGAAGGATTTCTTCCTACCCTTATAAAGAGGAACACCAAGATACTTTAAAGGCGAGCAAAAATGATTGAAACACATTAAATTCTTAATAACCACAATATGATCCAATGGAATTTTCTTAGAAGTAATAAAACCACACTTATGTTTATTTAAAGCCATGCCACTCACCAATTCAAAATGATTAAAGAACCACAAAAGTCTATGAATCCTTTTCAAAGAGAAATTCATAAAAATAATAAAATCATCCATAAAAAATAAATGCGAAATATGAAGCCCACCTAAAGTTCTAAAGTAAAGACCAGATTACTTTTCAAAAAAATCAGCAAGCCCTCTTGAAAGATACTCAGTCGCAATAAAGAAAAGGAGCCAAAGATAGGGGATCACCCTATGTCAGGCCATGAGAAGCCTTAAAAAAACCATTATCCTTATCGTTCACAATAATAGAAAAATAGGGGCTTTCAATGAAAAGCTTAATGAACTTAATAAAATTAAAATCGAAGCCAAATAACTTCAAAATTTCATAAAGGAAATTCAAATCAATATGATCATATGCCTTGGAAATATCAAGTTTCAAAATTATATTACCACCTCTTACTTTAACATCAAAATCATGACAAAATTCTTGAGCCAAAAGGATATTATCAACAATAGCACACCCTTTAACAAAACCCATTTGGAAGGGGGAAATAATCTTAGGCAAGAGAAGCGTTAAATGATTTATCAAAATATTAGAGATCAATTTATAATAAAAGGTGCATAAACTAATAGGTCTAAAATCATTCAAAGTAATGCTAGAATTATTCTTAGGAATAAGCACAATAGAAGTCATATTAAAAAAATTAGGAATAACATTACCATTAAAAAAATTAATAACGACAGAAAAAAGATTAATACCAATAATATGCCAAGTATTCTGGAAACGTTTAGTCATGAAACCATTGGGGCTAGACATCGACTCATTGTTCATATAAAAAATAGTATCTTTAACTTCCTCAAACGAAGGAGATTTAGATAGTAAAACATTATCACCATGAGAAATTAGATAAGGAATAATATTGGGATTATCAAGAATAAATGGGTGAAAATTTTTTTCGGAGGATTTTTAAAGTGCAGAATTACCAAATTAGCAGTTTCAGTACCATCCTCAATAATATAACTATTAACCCAATTAATTTTATGAATATAATTAATATTGCACTTGCTCTTAACAAAGACATGAAAGAATTTAGTATTATTATCACCCTCAACCTAATGTTTGATAACCACTTTTTATTTCCAAAAACTTTTCTCCTAAGCTTGTAATTTATGAAGGACATCTTTAGCATCTCTCAATAAACAAAGACTAGCTTCAGAAGCAAACAATTGGCATTGATTCTCATGAAAATTCACTTTGTCTTCTGAAATTAAATTGTTAGAAAAAAGATTCTTAAAAATATTACGATTCCACCAATTTAAAACAAACTTAAGCCTTTTCAATTTAAACCAAAAACTTCTCATAGTAGAAATAGTATTGTCCAGATATAAAGGGGAAGCCAATTATTTTTAACCAAATCCATAAAAGAATCAAGAAGTAATAACATGTTTTGAAATCTAAATTAGGAGGAAAAATCCCTCACTGTAGGTTTAATTTTTATAAGTAGAAGAGAATGATCAAAGAGGGTCCTGCTAAGATGCTCAACATTTGTAGACACAAAAGAATTCAACCAATAATCATTAAATAAAACCTGATCTAATCTTTACAATAAATGCCCATGATGCCAAGTAAAATTATCACCAGAGAAACTAATAATAATAAGGTTACAATCCATAATCATGCTATTAAAATCCTTCATAGAATGATAGAGAAGGAGAGAACCCCCTATACGCTTAGAAGAGTAAGCAATGGTATTAAAATCATCACCCACCAGCCAGGGGAGATTACAAATACTATGAAATTAAATAATCTAGTCCCATAAAATCTTTCTAGTGTAACAAGAGGAAGAAGCATAAATAAAGGAAGCACAATAATATAAGTCAGAGCTTTCAATATTACAATGAATAACTTGAGTAAAGTCACCAATAATATCAACCTGAAAAAAATCTTTCCAAAGACCCAAATTTTATTAGCTACATTAGACAAAACATGTTTAAAACCCAAAAATTTAGCATTACTAAGTAATTTATCAGAGGAGATAAGAGGCTCAAGTAAGACAAGAAGTGAAACATTATAGATACGACAAATATTTAACTCTAACCCTAAAAGAATAGCATCTAATGCCCCTAACATTTTAAATGATAACATTAAACATAAAAAACAATTATTAATGAGTCGTATGCGAGCAGGTATTGGGATAATAGTTTTTTGTTTCCTACCTCTTCTACCATGACCCTTGGTAAAACTAGTATCATTATCATCTCTAGTAAAGCATTTAGCCAAAATATCCGTATCGTCAATGTTAGTAAAAGTATCACTATGATAATGATCATTTAAGGGAAGCTTACTTTTATTGATCATACCTGAGTGCCCATTAGAAAGAAGCAATTTTCCTTCCTCATAAAAGACATGACCATTCACATTAGTTTCATTATTCACCACAGTACTATCTATCTTCTCCACCTCAATTTGGATAGAGTTTTTAATAATAACATCAATTTGAGCAATTCCTTCATCCACAGTAATGTTATTAAGCAATCCCTCCTCCATAAGAGGTTCAATAGAAAGATAAACATTATTAGGATAAGAAATAGTGTTTTGGTCAATCACATAATGAGAAAAAATGGGTAGAGAAGAGATAGTGTTAAGATTGACTTCCTGCCTCTGAATCAACTCATCAATAATGTTTGGACTCGGTTCAACCTGAATAAAAATTAAGGAATAAATAATAGGTTCTTAGACTTGAGGAGAATTAATCACATTACCATCAGGATGAGGAGTAACAATATCAAACTCTACAAAAATTAAATCACTTTTGTGTGTCGAATTAGCATAATCCTTTCCCTTATGAAGATGGGGGTGTGTTTATAACAAGCAGTTAAGCCATGCCCATGCATCTTACAATGAGAATTAAAATAGGTAAATTTTTGAATTCGGCTTTCTGAAAATAGCCATTAATTTTTGAACCAATCCAGACCTCATTTGGATGCTTCTTTGATATGCAAGTTCCACAAGCACACGATAATGGACGCTATAACTTGATCAGTTTGCAAAGGTATACCAAAAATAGAAGCGAAACCAAGTAAGATTTGAGAGTTAAAAAAATATAAATGGAGACTAGGAATGGAAATCAACAAAGGTGTTTTTAAGGATTCTTCTTGCACATCAAAACTAGGAGACCATTTAAGCAATCTTATTTGGCAACCTTAAATATAATAGGACCTCCTAGGAAAAAAATATGGTTATAGTCTAAGTCCTTGCATAGTTGGATTGCTATATGGCTGGAATCCAACAAACCCACTTAAAATAATCCAGACTATTTCAGATTAAAAAAGAACTTATGGATAACATCTAGGTTAGGCTACTTTAGCATGAACTTCCCAACAAGCGTGAGCACAAAAGGAGCAGCCAAAATAGAAATGACAAAATCCTCAAGTAACATGGTTGGATAGCCTTTAAAAGAAGCGAGAAAAAAGGGAACTTTAGAGGAAGAAAAAGATGAACCCACTAACACTTGAAAGAATGAGACTTACCAGATGGAGTTGTAGCAGGAGGAGGGATAGATGAAGAAAGTGTTATCATCTCCTGAAAACCATAAGACCCAAACACACAACAATAAAGCCAAACAAAAAACCAAAGATAAGAAAAATAAAGAAAACAAAACAAGTAAAGAGAAACAGAAAGGAAATCCAGAGAAGAAGAAAAAAATCAGCCAAAATGAAGATAAAGAAGCAAGCCCTTAATGACCTCAGAATCGCCTCGGGGAAGAGCAAAGCAGAGAGCCATTTAAGTTACCATATTTTATTTAAGTAATGGCTTAAGGGAGAGTTTTATTTCAAAATACTCAAATCACTAACATTTTGTGATGATTATTAG
The DNA here is from genome assembly GCF_001605985.2 of Dendrobium catenatum. NCBI lineage: Eukaryota > Viridiplantae > Streptophyta > Magnoliopsida > Asparagales > Orchidaceae > Dendrobium > Dendrobium catenatum. Next base: position 47,502 of record NW_021513030.1, on the reverse strand, counting down.
TGACAGAATAGAAGATTATGTGACAATCTAGTTAGTGGTTATCTACAAAAGGATTTGGATGAATGATTTTGGTTGATTTGAATATGACCATTGAATGCCAATGATTGAAATTAGATTTAATTTTATAATGATCATTTCAGTGATAATCATTTGGAAATTGTCAATTCATTGATTAAGTGATCAAATAACAGACAATGATGACTATCAAGTGATGGTTTTAGTATTAATGATTAAAGTATAATGATAATGCAGAGTAAAGAGTTTGATTTTGGGCTTAGGGTGCAGTTTAATAATTTATGCCTTTAGAATGGTATTTGATATAAGGATATTAAACTCACTAAAAAAATAAGGTTAAAAAATGGACCCCTTTTAGGTGTGTGACTTAAAAGCAAATCACACATGTTGGTGTTAACTAAAGTAATAAACTAAATTTGAATGATTAATTGAAATTTAGATTTTACTATTGATTGGTTTATACTTGACTAGGATAGAATATCCAAGAACTCAAAAGGAATTTTAACGAGATAGTGTCTCCCAAATAGATGGATTTATACTTCACTAGGATAGTATCTCTTAGATAAGTGGATGGAAGTTTTAATGGGATAGCATATCCCAAATAATTGGATCTATAGTTGACTAGGATAGCATCTTTTAGATAAGTTGAAAGAAATTTGGATGGGATAATGTCTCCAAAATATATGAATTTATACATGATGGGAATATAATCTCATAGATAAGTAGAAGAAAATCTGGTTGGGATAACATATTTCTAATTATAAGAATATATGCTTTATTAGATAGCATCTCTTATTCAATTGGAAGAAACTTTGGATGAGATAATGTCTCCCAAACAAATAAATTTATACTTGACTAGGATATCATCTCCTAGATAAGTAGAAGGGAATATAACTATCATACATCTACCAAATAGATGGATTTATACTTGACTATGATAGCATCTGATAGACATGTGAAAGAAAATATAGAATGTATAGGGTTTCCAAATTAGATGGATTTATACTTTACTAGGATATCATCTCCAAGATAAGTTAAAGGAAATATACATGTGATAACAACTCCTTGACATGGTGAAAGAAATCTTGATGAGATAATATCTCCAAAATTGGCGGATTTATATTTGATGAGGATAGCATCTCCTCGACATGAGGTAGAACATATTGATGGGATAACATCTCCAAAATAGATGAATTTTTACTTAACTAGGAAAACATATCCTAGATAAGTAGAAGATAATTTGGATGGTATATTGTCTCCCAAATAGATTTATACTTGACTAAGATAGCATCTCCTAGACAAGCAGAAAGAATTATGGATAGGATAACATCTTCTAAACAAATGGATTTATGCTAGACTAGGATAATGTCTCATAAACAAGTGGAAGGAAATCTAGATGCAATCGGGTGCTACAAACTAATGGATTTAGACTTGACCAGGATATCATCTCCTAGATAAGTAGAAGGAAATTTAGATGGGATAGAATCTCCCAAATTGATGACTTCATACTTGGCTAGGGTAGTGTCTCCTAGACAAGTGGAAGTAAATTTGGATGGGATAGCATCTCTCAAATAGATGGATTTAAACTATAGCTTATACTTAATGGCCATATATAGAAGGAAATAATTTTATTATATTTGAAAGATTTTAAAACTTGTAACCTTTAGCATAAACTTTTATACCTAGTCTTATCCTTTGGATGTAATTTAATTAAAAATTTCCAACACATTCACACAATATATATAAAAAAATGCTCAGAAAATCTCTTCATATATTATGGCATATTTTTGATATTATCCACCATAATATTGCTTGAGATATCATCCCTTTGTAGGTAATACTGGGTAATCTCCTTTATAGTCCATTAACTAGTAAGATCTCCCTAGTATGCTTTCTTTACCATAAATAGATCTTCTCATGATAGTTTGAATTTACATCCTATAGTTTGATAGGATAAGATAGGTCTTTGTAGAACTAAAACCAAGTCTCCTAATAGCAAAGTTCTTGGATGAACAAAATTATTGTGTGTTTTAGCCATCTTAGCTTTATATATCTTGAGGTTATGTTGAGCGATCACATGCTTCTCTTCTAAACCTTTCACTTCTTTTAGTCCGAGTTTTCCATTTTGTTCTAATATGATTTTATAACTGACAGCTATACACAATTGTGGAAGCTATACCTCTAGAGGGAGAATAGCTTCTACTTTGAATACCCAAGAAAATGGTGTAGACTGAGATGAATTATATATGTGGTTGTGCAAGCCCGCAAAGCTTCTCCATACTTGTCATGTTTTTTGCATTTTTTATCATCCAATATTTTGTTTATAATTTGAACCAATCTTTTATTGAAGGCCTCTATTAACCCATTTGCCAAAGGGAAATAAATTGTCGAGAATCTCTAAAAATGTTTTAACGTTTAGCAAATTTCTTATATTTGTGTTTTTAAATGACAAACCATTATTATATATGATTCGATAAGGAATATTAAATATATATACACTATAATATTTAAATATGTTTAGAATAGGATGACCTTTACCTTCTCTCAAATTAACTACCTCTATCTATTTTGAGAAGTAATTTATAGCTGATAAGATGAACCTTTTACATCTAAAAGATGGCAGATTAATTAGACCAGTAATGTTCATACGACATCTTTCAAATGGCCATAAAGCAACTGTTGGGTTCAATACATTAAGTGGTTGATGTAGAAGCACACCATGTGCTTGGCATTGATGAAAGCACCGTGCAATGTTCATTAAGTCATCAATAATGGATGGATAATAACAACCGATTATTTTTATTTTCTTTTTCATCTTTGGACTTGATTGATGTGCCCCACATAATCTAGCATGTTATTCCTTCACACTATTAAATGTTTGTGATTTACTCAAAAACCTTAACCAAAAAAGATCGAATGATCTTCAGCATAAGGTGCCTTAAACAATTTGTAAGATAAGGATCTTCTTTTGGTTTGATCAGGTATTGATTTATCATGAGGGAGTTTATTTTCTTGTAATTATTCAATGATGGGATTTTATAATCTGCCACTTCTCCTTTTACTACTAAAATAATTTTCACTTTGGTGGAAGAACTACTATTTGCATAACCATGGTCTATAGATGATAGAACCTGATGACCTTGCAATTCTATTAAAATTGATTCTCCTTCAGGATAAGACAAATTATAGCTAACTTTTCAATGGAATCTGCTGTGGAATTATATCCATGAGGAATCTTCTACAATGTTACATTTGGAATTTACTCAATGAGATGCACTATATATTGATGACAAAGAACTAGATTTTGTTTTAGTACTTGATAATACCAGCTATCTGACTAATCACTTGATGAAAATCTCCAAAAAATTTGATTTCTTGGATTTCATTTTAGATTGTAAATTCTAATATAGTTATTATTGCCTCGTAGATAGTTTCATTATTTGTATAAAGTTCTAACTATTGATAAGAGTAATACATTACCCCATTTTTGGGGTAATAAATACTATATCATTTCTAGATTCTCTTGGGGAATTATGATCAGATGTTTATCGTTGAATAAAAGAAAACCATCTATATAAAATTCCCAAGTGGATTTTTTGACTCAAGAATAATTATTTATTCATATTGTAGCTTATCATTGATTGGGGAATCATCTTGTATTGGACGAGCTACTAAAAAAATCTACTATATCTTTCCCTTTCACTACTCATAATGAAATGAACGTGATTCAAAATTGTGAATAATCATTAACCATCTTGCTAATCATTGCGACAACATTGCATGAGTCATCATATATTCTAATGAATTTCTTCTAGATAGTAGATTCACTTAATAAGAAAGAATATATTTCCTTAACTTCTAACTATCAAAACTTAAAACTAAATAATGATTCTCTATTAGAAGATAATTTACTTTAGTTAGAAGTAAACATCTGCTGAAATAATAAAGTCCATGCGATTTCACTCCTCTTCATTAAAATGAGCTAATGAAGTGCCAAGAGATTCACTAAAAGTTTTGGTACATAAAATTAATGGCTTCCCTAAAATGAGAATAGCTAATACTTGAGGATTTATAAAATACTATTTAAAAATATCAAATGCATTTTGACAAATTTCCTCCCACTTATATGGACAAACTTCTTGAATAAATCTAGAAATAACTAACATCTACCAAAAAGATTTAA
>NW_021513030.1:31542-41815 GCF_001605985.2 Dendrobium catenatum | reverse complement strand
TGATTTTCTTTATCTCAATGTCTAAATTGAATCATGTCTTTGATAAATTCTTCTTAGTTACAATGTTATATCACTTCTTAAATTCTATGAATTTTATGATTTTGCTAATGTTTTAATTTTATTTGCATACCTTATGTCAATCACTTTAAAGGTTAAATTTTTAAATGATTTTCATATGTCTGCTTACATTTCTAGTTTTTTTTTCTTCTTCACTTTTTGATGTTGTTAAAAAGGGGGAGAAATTGTTTGTTTTGTTTAGTGTATGTGTGTTTGTTTTATTTTGTTTTGTATATCTAAAAATTTTGAAAACAAAAATAATTTTTTTAATGCCTCCTTATTTTCATATGTTCATTAATTCAGGGGGAGTTTAGGAGATTCTTAGAATTTGAAATTATACAAACAATAATTATTCATCAAAATTATACAAGTTGCGGAAGAATGTAAAACATGCAAATAGCAGGCTTCCTAATAAAGCTATACTTTGAAGGTCTAAATTAAATTCATTAGAAAATCTAATTTTTTTTTAAATTTAAGTTCTGCTTATAACTTGATATAATTAGAATTGTCAATTTCATGTCTCCTTTTTAGACTACATTATTCTAATATTATTATTGCAACTATGATGTTTTCTTATTTTATATTTTACTTATCAATAAATATTTATGCACTTAGAAAAATTTGAAAATTTTTATTATTGATTTTAAAAAGATCAAAATTACTCTTGAAAAAATGTACAAATATACAAAAATTAAAAGGAATGCGTAATGGTTCGCAAGTTGAAAAAGAGGCACAAAATAAGCTAAAAAATAAAAAGATGCACAAAAATGTGCCAATAATTTGAAAAAGATGCGCAAAGCGCCACATGTGGTAATTATTTCTTTTAAAATTGATCTACTATACATTTATATTATGTATTAAAATTTGAAATGTACAAATTTTCTATTCATCCTTTTTGTAATGATTTTCTTTATCTTAGTGTCTAAATTGACTCATGCTTTTGATATATATTCTTTCTATTATCAATGTTATATTTCTTCTTAACTTCTATGAATTAATATGATTTTCCTAATGTTTTAGTTTTATTTGCATAACATATTTTAATCACTTTCAAGATTGAATTATCAAATGATTTTCATATATCTGCTTACATTTAAAGTCTTTTTCTTCTTTACTTTTTGTTGTTGTCAAAAAGGGTGAGAAATTATTAGTATCGTGTTCTTTGGTTTTGTTTGATCTATTTTTATTTTTTTTTTTGTTTTGTATTTTGTGTTTGATGTATATGTTGTGTGTGTTTATTTTATCTGTATATTTCTAAAAATGCCTACTTATTTACACGTGTTCATCAATTTAGGCGGAGTTCAGGAGATTTTATGAATATGAAAATTATACAAACAAAAATTATTTTGCCATCATAAAAAAGGGGGAGATTGTTAAGAGAGTTATTATTTGCATGTTTTACATTCTTGCAACTTGTATAGTTTTGATGATTTCAAATATTATTATTTTATGTATAGTTATCTCCTAACACCTTTTGGAAGAGTTGTTTTTGCTCTTGTGTGTACTAACATTTCAAGAAAATCAAACTCCATACTACAAAGACTTCAAATCAAATTCAGCATGAGATACTTTGTGTATTTAAAAATTTGTATTTTTCTTTGAATTAAATTTGAGAGGGAGTGATTGTAACTGAGTGAATACACACACACACCTTAGGAGATTTTGATAAATTTGTAATGATCGTATAGGACAAACATAGTTCGTACGGGACGATCAGATTAGTTATCTCTTCTAAAGAGCAATGGAATGAATAGGAACTCAAGAAAATTTTTTTATGTTCTGATCGTCCAGGACGAAGCGTATTAGTCCCAGGATGAATTGTTCTCTGGAAAATTTTTATTCAAGATTGAAGTGTATTCGTTCCAGGACGAGTTGCTCTCTGGAGTACTATCATCCAGGACGAAGTGTATTTGTCCTGGGATGATTTGCTCTCTGTAAAACTTTCATCCGGATGAACCTTAACTTTGTCCCATGACGAGGTGAACCTACTCTGAAAATTAAGTGTCGTTCTACAGTTTTTGGGAACCGACCTATGGAATAACCGTTCGTACCAGACGAACATATTTTGTACGGGACAATGTGTGTGTACGAAGTCATTTCGTACCCATATACATTAGGTTCGTTTCCAATGCATTTAAGTAAAATCGTCATGGACGATCCACGATCGTACGGGATGATCCAATTCGTATTGACTTGAAAATTTGCAGTTTTTGGACGGTTTTTTGTGTCTTTCCTATAAATAGTCCAAACTAAACTGCCATATCATCTTTTGGCCAATTGATCTTTGTGCGTATTGAAAGAAGATTCAAGGAGAGAGTGTGAGAGAGTGTTTAAAGGAGATTTCTTGCCATTGGAGCGTGAAGGTTTCACTTAGTACTCAAAGGTAAGAGTCTTTACTCTTGGTTTGTAATTACTTCACTCTTTTCTCTCTTCCTTTTAGAATTCTTGTGAGAATATCTATCAAGGAGATTTGGTTCTCTGCCGACACTTGGAGCGTGTGAACAGTCGAATGATTCTATGTCCACACTTGGAGAGTGTAAAAATCCGAAGGGTTCTCTGCCCACACTAGGAGAGTGTGAAAGGATGAAGGGTTCTCTGCCCACACTTGGAAAGTGTGAAAGGACGAAGGGTTCTCTTCCCACACTAGGAGAGTGTGAAAGGATGAAGGTTCTCTGCCAGCACTGGGGATAATGTAAAAGAATGACGGTTCTCTGCCGCACCGGGTAGTGGTGGAAAGAGTGTTTGTAATGGATTATCCGCCTTGCTGTGGGTGCAAAAGGAGAGTCACTATTGGTATTAGTGCAATACTCGGAGGGTGCCTCCGGGGAGTAGATGTAGGTCTTGTTTTGACCAAACCACTATAAACCTCGTGTCTTTATTTTTTCGCTGCCTTTTTATTTTTGTGTTTTTACTTTTAAAACTTTGGTTGAAAAAGATTTTCTACAAAACTCATTAAAGTTTATTTTTCGGTTTAAAAATTAAAAAGAGGAATTAATTTTTTAATTACCAATTGCCCCCCCCCCCCCCTCCCCTCTTGGTTAGCCGCTGGGACATAAGCTTAGGTTTAACAACCTAATTCATAGTGAACAAGTTTCAACAAGATTTTCTTTTAGGGTACTTATCCAACTGAACTGAAGAACTCATAAGTGTACTAACAGGTTTAGCATTATCTATTTCATATTTTTTGAAGATGTCCTTAACATACTTCGACTGAATAAGAAATGTACGCTCCTCAATTTACTTAATGCTAAAACCTAGAAAGTAACTCAAATCTCCAATTATACTCATCTCAATTTTACTACTCATTGTTTTAGAAAAATCATCAAAAATATTTTTATTTTTAGATCCAAATATGATATCATCAATATAAATTTGTACAAAAAGTATATCCTCTCCCAATTTCTTTAGAAAGAGAGTTGTGTCCACACTTCCTTTTTCAAAAGATCTCTTAAGTAGGAAGGTGCTCAATCTCTCATACCAAGCCCTAGGTGCCTATTTCAATCCATATAATGCCTTTTTCAATTTGTTTTTTTTTTTGGAAATTTGCAAATTGTAATAGAAAAATAACTAGTTACAAGCTAAAGCAAAGGCTCACATTCCTTCTTCAACAAACAACTAAAAGAAGTAGGGATGTTAGCAAAAGAGGAATTATGAAAAAAAATTATTCTCTAAAGCCAAAGTAGCACAAAGGTCGGCTACCTTATTACAATCTATATGAACATCATTAAAAATTACCTTATTGAAGTTGGCCAAAAATAGAAGATCTTCATCTATCCCGTTGTAGCTTCACCACTTAGCCTTATTCAAAGAATTTTTAATAAACTTGATAATGTTGAGGTTATCACCTTCAATTATTATTCCTTTGCTATCAAGCATTCATGATTGAATGAACTTTCTAATTGACACCACAACATCCATCTCAAGTTGAGCTATATCCCAATTAATTCTTCTCTCCCCAAAGGCAAGTAATAATCTTCCTTTGCAATCTCTAAAGATACCTCCAATTCCAGCACTATTTGAAGTTAGAAGAGATGCATCAACATTAATCTTAATCCAATATAGCGGTGGAGGGTGCCAAGTATTTTGGAACTCCCTAGGGAAATTAGTACCCCAGCTATCTAGAAATTGATTAGAATGATTAATTGCTAAAGATAAAACATTTGCTATAATAACAGAGCTCGGACTGGCCTTCTTCCCATGGACAATTTCATTTCTGTTCTTCCAACACAAATACACCACAGTGCAATATAATTTGACCAAATTTGGAGAAAAAGCAGTGAAAGTTTTTAGCTCTTTCAAACATTCATCCAAAGAGTAAAATGTAAGAATATAAAATCCTCACTATTGAATTTTCTGTAAAACATCCAGCAGATGCTTACACCGAACAACAATATGCTCAAAAGTTTCCATATCCTGACAGCCTCTTGCACATATATCATGATTTGTAAGCTTCGTAGACTTCAGAAATTCATTTGTAGGAATATTAAATTTGCTCATCCTCCACCAAAACAATTCCACCCGAGAGCTAAGCTTCAATTTTTTTAACCTATTTGAGAATCCAAATTCTACCTCCTTAATGTCACGATACATGTAGGATTCTTATGCTTTAGCAGTAATAGTTTTGCCTGAAAGTTCGCAAATCTCCTCTAAAAAATCATCTGCGGTATTATTATAAATCTGAACCTGAAAGATTAAAGATATAAGATCCTCATGAAAGAAGCGATGCAACTCCTCCACCTTCCAGCTTCCATTCAAATTAATGAAGTGATTAAGCATTACAACTTCCAATCTTAAGCAATCAGCAGTTGTTAGCCAATCATCCAGACATTTGTCAAATATCAAAATGTCTTTAAGAACATTTTTCTTCCTTCCATTGACCACTCTCCACCTTAACAAAGGTTTTAAGTATCCGGCACCCATTGTTAAAATTTTCCAAGCAATTGATGATCCTTTTTTGCAATCAGCATTCAATATATTACCACCATATTTAGCAATAATATTTCGGTGAAGTAACGACTATGGATTTTGTATCAGCCTCCATGACATCCTTGATTTAAGAGGTCCAGCTCTGCTAACAACTGAATGAAAATTTAGCCCACCAGGTGCTTTTGGCTTATAAAGATCTTCCCAAGATATGTAATGCATACCTCTTTTGCCATTTCTTTTATGTCAAATCAAGTCTCTATAGCGTTTGTCAACTTCATGAAGCACTTTTTTTTTAACCAAAGTATGTGTAGATAAGAAATTAGGAAGAGATAGAAGAGAAGATTTTGCAAGAATAATCTTACCCGCCATGGAAATACATTTACTCCCCCAAGTATTCAACTTTTGTAGGATATTATCCAGTAAATAATGAAAATCAGAATTGATTGCTCTTCTCAGCATCATTTAACACCTAAGTACTACATCTCCATGATGATTTTGAACTTCAGAATCTATTTAACCTGTTGTATATTGGATTTTCTAGTTCCTTTGCTGAATAAAGTATGTGATTTTGAATTATTCACCATCAGCCCCGTCTAGGAGCAGAAATCTGATTCAATACTCTTCAAATTATAAGCTAGCTTTTTAGATGCTTGAGAAAAAAATCATAACTTCATCGGCATATAGAAGATGATTAGTCCTTTGAGCTCTAGGTGAGATTTGAATTGCCAATTCTTGTCCTCTTTGTGCTATAGCAAGTGAGAAAAGTTGAGAACAAATATAAAAAGATAAGGAGATAAAGGGCATCCTTGGGGAAACCCATCCTCTGCCTTATTCCAGTTAGAAACTTTTTCATTTAAAATAAAGGAGAATCTAACATTCTTAACACATTCCATAATAAGCAAAGAAATTTTAAAAGGAATCCAAACACCTTTAAGACTTGATACAAAGTCTCCCAACTCATGCCATCATAAGCTTGCTCCATATCAAGCTTAACCGCCATCATGCCTTTTTTTTACTTTTTAATAATCTAAACTTGTGGAAAACCTCATGAGATAACAAGCAATGGTAAGACATTGATCTTCCAGGAAGGAAAGCAACCTGTTCTTCAGTGATACACCTTGTAATACAACCTTTCATTCTATTGAAAATCATAGTTGCCACATGCTTATAAGTAGTTTGACACAAACTTATAGGCCTAAAGTTAGACGGAACAATCGGATTTCTTATTTTAGGAATTAATACAATCAATGTATCTTTCCATTCAGCATGCATGAATCCAGTTTTGAAAAAACTATCAATTGCATTCCATGTTGCACCTTCTACAATTTTCCAATATAATTTAAAAAAGGGTAGTAATATCGCAAAACCATGAGACTTGTTGTTACCTTGATGAAAAATAGTATTAATAAGCTCCTCTTTAGTGAAATCAACACTCAACATATCAGCATCATCTTGGGAAATCTTCAATTTTTTAGGAATTAAAGGCCAACTTGTCAACTTGCACTCCATAGCAGTCCACTTTTTTTGAAAAAAAATTATGAAAGACTGCTTCAGTGTGTTCAAAGTCCTCTAAAAGATTGTTATTCTCATCTTTGATTTGTCGAATAAGATTTCAATTCTTCTTAGCAGAGGCAAAGTTATGAAACAATATGGAATTTACATCACCTTCCTCATGTCATCTAACTTTAGCTCTTTGGTTCCACCAAGTAGATAATCTTCCCAAAGTAACATTCAGCTTATGTACCTTGCTTCTCAGAAGCTTCAGCTCGTCCACTGTGAGCCAATTTCCAATGGATTCCTCAATCTGTAGTTGTAGAATATCCCTCTTCAGCTCACTCTTTAGTAAATTCAGTTCTCTGCATTTTTTTTTATTCCATAAATATAATGCTTTCAAAGTTCTTTTAAGCTTTCTTTGTAAAATTTCAGCATGATTACAAAAATCAGATTTTCTCCAAGCCTTCAAAATAATGTTCCAAGCTGCAGGATATGACTTCCAAGTATCTTCAAATCTAATAATTTTAGATTTTTGATTTTGAGGCTCAACAAAATTCAAGGAAATAGGACCATGGTCCGATGCTACCCTTGGTAAAAGCCAAACCTTTTCCATAGGGATTTTCTGCAAAGCAACAGAATTTAATATGCATCTATCCAACCTCTACCAAATTCTTGAAGCACCTTCTTTATTATTACACCAAGTGAAACATGGCCCAACAAATACAATATCATGGAAGTCGTTGTTTGTCAAAAACATCTTCATCTCCTTAGGTCCATTAGAGAAATGGAACCTCTTCCCACCCCTCTTGTCATCCTTAGAAAGAATGCAATTAAAATCACCTCCAATAATAGAAGGTGTATCACAAGGCACACAATTTTCAAGAGTTTCCCATAAGCTTCTACGAGTTTGCACATCCTTCCCCCCATAAACAGTAGCTACATTCCAAGTGCCCAAAACATTGCTGTGAAGAACTCCCAAAATTACTTGAGAAGAATGTTCAATAACTTTAAAAGAAACCACATTCTTATTCCACAAAACTAGAATCCCACCCGATGTTCCATCAGCATGATGGTGAAAAAAATTCCAATTGCTTCAAATGAGTAAATTGACATCATTCCTATCCAAACAAAACATTATATTCTCAAAAAGACCAACAAAAAAACCCCTCATTATCCTTCACTATCTCCCTAAGATATAGGGAGGCCTCCCTCTTTCTCGCCCCCCTACAATTCCAAAAGATAAACGAAGCCATTACCCCCCCCCCCCCCCTACAATTTCAAAAGATAAACGAAGCCATTAAAAAGAAACATGGGAAAATTTCCCCATTGCCTTGCTACTCTTGTTTTCCCCTCTTCTCTTCCTATGAGTTGCTTCCACAGGTCCTAATGATTTTAATTCCTTAGACAATTTGATTTTGCCTGAAGTTGTCAAAGACAACTCTTGATCTCCTTTGCCCTGTAGCTCATCAAAACTTACAACTTGAATTTTTTCTGGAACCAGACCCATTTCATCAAAGTCTTCAAATGTAGCTTTAGACTTGTTTCTAACTTCTGTATCAGCCGCTTTAAAAACATCTCCTTCCTCAAGATCATCGAATCTAAAATTTGTTATTGATGTAAATATCTGCTGGAATTTCCTGAATTTGGACCTATTCAGCAATAATAGTGTCCTCAGTGAGATTTAGAATTGTTGAATTTCCCTGCAGCTTTTTTGATGTATCTGGATCACCCTGCACCATTTCATCCTAAGCCTGGACCAAATTACCAACAGGTTTATACACCTGCTAATGTTGCACCGTTGAACCAGCTTTCCTCCTCACATTCCTGTATCTTATAATTTTGAAATTCACATGAATCCAAGGGTCGTATTCATCACTCTCCTGGTGTTTTAAAACATTTATAGCATGAATACAATCATACCTAGAGAGAGAAAGTTCATCGTTGATTTGAATTTTTGCTTCACGGGTTTTTCGTGATCGGTGTCGTTCAATGGAGATGGTTGTTCCTGACCTTCAGCAGCTTCTTGCCGATGGTAATCTTCATGCTGCTTCCTTGCAAAGCAATCCCATTAAATCTTTTGCTCCAAAGATTAACAAGATTCGTAATGATTCTGCTGATCAGAATTTGATACGACATCCTATAAATCTGGTGATTAGATAAGGTTTAAGGCCACCTTTGTGACAAGAACCGATTGTTGAAGGGAAAAGAAAAGGATTACTAGAGGTTTAGCAAGATTTGGTGACGTCAAAACTAGTTTCTTCTAGAAATCTGGGTAAGGATTCAACTTCTTCTTCAGGTTTGGTGCTGAAGGTCAACAAGTTTATGGTAATTCAAGAAGCTGATGTTCAAGATCAGGTTAGAAAAAACCTATCTGCTATCTTTGAGAATGATGTTGATATTGCTGAAATAGCTGTTGCAAACCTATTTTCATGTCTTATATTTTGATGATTAACAAACACTATTTCTCTTGTACTACTTGTTGCTTCAAATTTTTCAAGAATATAAGATCGGACGATCAAGAAGAAGCCAGTTCAAGATTGCGTAGGTTTAGGGTTGAGCCAGTCTGTACTTTTGTTTTTCACTTTTTGAGTCTCTTGTAATTGTCAAAGAGACTGATGCTAAGTAACCCTACACACACACACTTGAGAGACTTAAAATTTTTGTTTTTACTCATATCGGCCAGGACGATTTTTTATTGGCCTGGACGATCAGGCTTAAAACAGAAAGACTTCGTGCTTTAAAATCTGAGGATTACATGCGTGTCTCAACTTGCAAAATTGGTAAAGAGATTTGGGATAAATTGTGCATCACCTATGAAGGTACTAATGAGGTTAAACAATCCCATTTGAATTTTCTCTTGCATGACTATGAACTTTTTCATATGAAACCTCATGAATCTATTTCTGACATGTAATGTACACATAGGTTTAACTACAAAATTGTTTACTTCACTGCATGCTTTAGGAAAAGAGCTTTTGAACTATGAAAAAGTGAACAAATTTTGAGATGCTTGCTTCTTCGTACGATGCTAAAATTACTGCAATCACTGAATCTAAAGATTTGAAACACCTATTCTATTGATAACTTACTTGGCTCACTCATTACTAAGAGCAAGGGATGAATTAAAGAAATCTTAATGAGGTGAGAAGAAAAAGGAGAAAATAATTGCACTGAAGACACACAAATCAGATTCTAAATCTTCCGGGTCTGAAAGCGATGAAGTTGCCTTCATCACAAGGCATTCAAAAGCTTTCTAAGGAAGAAACAAAAGCACCCATCAAAGTTGGAGAAAAGGTAAGGATCATAAACATGTAAAGGATTTTCTGATGGTTGTTTAGTTTGAAGCAAGAAGCCTGGACATGTGAGAACTGATTGCCCTACGCTTAAAGATCACTCCAAGCAAAGGAAAGGGTGAGGAGAAACCTAAGCCAAGGAAGGACAAGATGAGAGTACAAAAAGTATTTTGGGGGCGGATTCGGCATCGGAATTCATCAGAGACAGAACCAGAAGATGAAACATCAAATTATGCTTGATGGCAGACAACAACTTGATCAAGAAGAGGTATGTGAACTTCCTACGATCAACTTCTTGAAGTTTCGAAAAAATCATGCATCATATAGGAATTTAAAGAAAACACATGCAGCTTGAAATTAAATTTTAAATAATACAAAAAGAGCATGAAATTTGATTAAGACCATCACAATTGATCAAATCATATGACTTACTTGATAAATTTGGATGAGTTAATAAAAATTATTGTGAGTTAGTTGAAGAGCTTGATGGCATTAAAGTTCAC
>NW_021513030.1:0-26206 GCF_001605985.2 Dendrobium catenatum | reverse complement strand
ATCATATCGTCCTGGACGATCGCAGGATCGGCCAGGACGATCCAGTCAAAAACCTTAAGTTACTTCAGGACGATAAATATCGGCCAGCTCGTATCCAGGGCTATTCTTAGGATGATTTTCCCATGATTTGAACTGATCGGCCAGGATGATCATGAGATCGGCCTGGATGATCAAGCCAAGTTTAAATCGTCCAGTCTTGCATCCAGGGCGATGCTCTGGCCGATCTTTTTGATTATACTGATCGGCCAGGCCGATGTCCATATCGGCCTGGACTGATAAAGTCGCAACTTGCAATTAATGAGCTCCTTTGAAGCTCTTCTATTTAAGAGCTCTGTTCTACATTTTTTGAGGAACCTTTGGCTGCTGCCTTGACTTGAGAAGACCTTGAGAAGAGAAAGAGAGAGAGGGAGAGAGAGAGGATCTTGTGAGGGGGAGCTTATGAGGGATTCACTAGGGTTGCTTCAAGGATCGCTCTGCTTGTTCTTCGTCTAGAGTTTCTCATCCGTGGAAGGGTCGGTAGAGGTAAGGAGTAAGCTTTTGGTTGTGGTTCTCTGCTAGCTTCAGGAGGAAGCAAAAGGAGATATGTTCTCTGCCTTGCCGGGGTGGCAAAAAGGAGGTTCTTGTGAGGGCTTTTCCGCCTAGCCGTGGGGGCTAAAGGAGAGTCATGTTTTGTAGTGCAATACTTGGAGGGTGCCTCCAAGGAGTGGACGTAGGTCGAGTTGACCGAACCACTATAAATTTCTGTGTTCTTATTTTTTTCTTCCGCACTTTTAATTCCACATTTATTTTTGTGGTGTGATTTTGTTTTATATAATTTTTATTCTTTGTGAAAAGAAATTTAAAAATACCAATTCACCCCCCCCCCCGGACGTAGGTCGAGTTGACCGAACCACTATAAATTTCTGTGTTCTTATTTTTTTCTTCCGCACTTTTAATTCCACATTTATTTTTGTGGTGTGATTTTGTTTTATATAATTTTTATTCTTTGTGAAAAGAAATTTAAAAATACCAATTCACCCCCCCCCCCTCTTGGTTAGCTTGGGCCAGTTCTATAGGGCTTAACATCCCTAACGAACTTTCAATAGCAGTTGAGAAAAATGTTGATTATGTTCCTAAAGATAACTTTATGTTAGCATGGAAGAAGACTCAACATATTAAGTTGAATTATAACATAGATTCAATACAAATGAATGAAGATGGAGTGACTGTAAAGCTAAATCCTGATTTGGAATTGGCCAATTCTCATGTATTAAAGAAGTCTCTTGTGATCAAAGTTCTTGGGAATGATATCCCATTCTCTATTTGCAGCCAGGAACTCCGAAGGCAATGGAGTAGGTTTGGTAGTTTTCATCTAACAATGTTGGGACGTAATTGGATTCTATGTTCCTTTAATAAAAGTGATTCTATGGAGGAAGTGCTAAGTGGGAGACCTTGGTATATTGGGAATCATATTGTTGGAATGGATAAATGGTCCACCTCTTTTTCTCTGGAATCTTTAAAAGATATTACTTCTCCAGTTTGGATTCGATTCCTGTGTTTACCATTGAACTATTGGGATGAGGAAAATATTTCTAGAATCGCTTCGGTGATTGGAATTCCTATGTTCCTTGATGTGAACTCTTTTAAATGGGGAAAAAGAGAATATGCACGTTGTTGTATTTGTATTGACCTGAAAAAAAAAACTTCCTAAGGGAGTATGGATAGAAGGAATTTAAGGGAGAACATTTCAAAAAGTTGAATATAAAAAGTTGACTTCTCTTTGTTATCAATATGGATAGTTGGACATAGTAAAAATTTATGTCCTAAGCTTAAATCTTTGCTAATTAAGGAGCTAACAAAACCCTAATTACTTGAAGTCTAGCTACATGGGCAAAAGTATCCTCAAATTAATTCCTTCAATCTGATTATACCCCTTAGCTACCAATCTAACCTTATTTCTATTGACTACTCCTGAGTCATTCATTGTGTTCTTGAATACCCACTTAGCTCCAACTATACTTTGATCCATTGGCCTTGCAGTTAATTCCCAAACTTCATTTCTTACAAAATGATTTAATTCTTTTTGCATAGCCAATATCCAAAATTCATCCAAAAGTGCGTAATGGTTTTTAGAAAATCTCAAATCTCTAGGCATTGGGTTTTCTATCTCCAAATTTTCATCCAAATTTATTTTCTCAATCTTTTGGGAGTCAATCTCTTTCTCATCCTCTTCAACAATCGGCTCTTCCAAAATTTCAAATTCATCAAATTCAACATGTGTAGTCTCCTCAATTACCAAAGTTCTTTTATTGAATACTCTATAAGATTTTCCAACACTTGAGTATCCTATAAAAATTCCTTCATCTGATTTTGGGTCAAATTTTCCTAAGGCAAATTTTTCATTGTTATGAATGAACACCTTACATCCAAAAATATACAAATCTAACAAATTAGGTGTTCTCCCCTTAAGTAACTCATAGGGTGTTTTATTCAAGTTTGATCTTACATTCACCCTAGTCAGAACATAACATGTTGTGCTAACCGCCTCAACCCAAAAATATTTAGAAAGTGAATATTCTGCCAACATGGCTCAAGCGGCTTCCATTAATGTTCTATTTTTTCTTTTAACTATCCCATTCTGCTGAGGGGTTCTAGGTGTAGAAAAATCGTGATCAATCCCTTTCCCCTTACAAAATTCCTCAAATTTTGTATTTTCAAATTCTCCTCCATTATCACTTTGAATTGTCAAAATCTTGCAGCCTAGTTTCCTTTGAATCCAAGCCAAAAAAATTCTAAATTCTTCAAATGATTCACTCTTATGATATAAAAATCTAACTCATGTGAATCTCGAGAAATCATACATAATTACAAATATGTATACCTTCTCTCCTAGACTTACAGTTCTAACTGGTCCAAAAAGATCCATATATAAAATCTCCAATGGTTTCCTAGTTCTAATATCCTTATTGGACTAAAAAGAGGACTTCACCTATTTTCCTAATTGACATGCATCTCAAAGGTGATACTTAGTAAATTCTAGTTTTTGTATACCTCTCACTAAGTTCTTTAGAGTAACTCTCCTAAGATTTTTCATGCTAGAGTGATAAAGTCTCCTATGCCAAAGCCTTGACTCATCAGAAATAGTTTTTAAATAAAAAGCAGTAGGAGTTTTGATATAATTCAAGTCTACTATATACACATTTTTTACCCGTATACCATGCAAAACATCATTATCATTTAGGCTTAATATGCAGCTAGATGGAAAAAAATTAATATAGTATCCTTTATTAAATAGTTGGATAATACTTAGCAGATTATTCTTTAAGCCTTCTACAAGTAGTACATTCTCAATAAAAAGTTTTTAAGATTTCCAATCATACTTGATCCAACATCCTTCCTTGTGGTGTTATCTCCAAGTGTAACCCTGCCTCCACTCCTAGCTTCCAGCGATATAAATTGTGCAGTATCTCTAGTCATATGCTTTGTGCAACTGCTGTCCAAGTACCATATGCTCTCATGAGGCCTTGTGTGAGGTGATCCTGTAAAATAATCAAATATTAGACCTGGGAACCCAAACAAGTTTGGGTTCACCTTTTTGTAAATTATAAATATATACATATAAGTTATGTCTAGGTTTATACATCATAGGCTTCCACACCAAATAAGTTTTTCTATTCAATAAACAGTTGCATGCTATATGTCCAAACAATCCATAATTAAAGCATTTGACTCCTGGACATAATTAAAGCATTTGACTCCTAGAAATGGGTTTCTTAATCTTGTATAATTATTCTATCTTTTCATGGATTGTATAAATTTTGGATACAAAGTAGGATTTATGAAATCTTCAAGTCTTAGGGGTATCCTATTATCCTCGATAGCTTTTATTTTCAGTTTGTAAAAGGTATTCATATATTCCAATATACAATTTGTATAGTTTATCTGATAATTTTTGCTCTATGAATCATCCTTAAATTCTTTAAACTCTTTTTCAAGTTCTATATAGGATAATTTTAAATTTTCATGGTTCTTATTCAAATCATCAAACTCATCAAGTAATTTTATGTGGTTGTTATCAATTAAAGTATGATCTTTCATAAGGATCTCTTATTCTCTTTGTAATTCTTGTAACTCTAAGTTCAGACTAGCTTGCATTTTCTTTAATTTCCTATATGCAACATATATACATTCAGAGACTTCTAAAAGTTCAATATAAGTCAAGTCACATACCTCTTCTTGATCTAACTGATCAAGATTATCGGTCATTAAGTACAGATTGGTGACTTTCTCTTCCTTTTCAGCCTTTGATGAGTCTGAAATTGAGTTCGCCCAAAATGCTCTTTAAAATTTCTTCTTTCCCTTCTTCACCATTGGTTTCTCCTCTACCTTTTCCTTGCTAGGAGTGGCTTTGAGTTCTGGGCAGTCTGACTTAATGTGTCCAAGTTTCCTGCACTCATAGCAAATAACATCATTTGAAATATTAATATTCCTATTGAATTTACCTCGATTCCATTGCTGGCGTCTCTTTTTTGCTTCTTCTTTAAAAAACTTCTAAAATGTTTAGTCATTAGTACGATGTCGTCTTCATCCTCAGGTTGTGATAGATCACTCTCCGACTCCTCCACTTTTAGTGCTATGTTCTTCTCTCTTCGTGGTTCTCCTGTATCAATCTTTCTTTGACTCACTTCTTGCTCATAAGCAATTAGTGATCCAAGAAGATTATCAATAGAGTAAATATTTAAATCTTTAGGCTCTATAATTGCAATTATTTAGCATCATATGTAGTAGGAAAATAATGAAGTATCTTATTAACTATTTCAGCATTCGTTAGTTTCCTACCCAATGCTGTAAAGATGTGACTATTTGTGTGAATCTTGTGTACATGTCAGAAATGGATTTATTATGTTTCATGCGAAATAATTCATAGTCATGTAATAAGATATTAAATATAGATTATTTAACTTCATTAGTCCCTTCAAATGTTATATAGTCTATCTCATATATCCTTTCCACTCTTGTAAGTGGAAACCTGTATGTATTCTTCTGACTTAAGAGAACAAAAGAAACTATTTAAACATTTAGCATTTCGTTGTGCTAAGTCGCGTTCTTCTACAGTCCAATCCCTAAAGGGTGTTTCTATTCTAATACCATCAACTAATCTAGTTGGTTTTGTATACCCTTCCTGAACTAGGATCCACATATGGTAATCTAGTGACTGTAAAAATGTTAACATACGTGTTTTCCAAAAATCAAAAGAAATATTATCAAATAAGGAAGGTCTAATTATTGAGTAACCTTCAGGTGTGTTTCGATTTCTAAATATAGCCATGGTCGTTAATCAAAAAAGTAGTTTAAACTTTTGGTTTTAAAACTAAGCTCTGATACCACTTGTTGAAACTTGTTAAATATGAATTAGGTTGTTAGACCTAAGCTTATGTCCCAAAAGGCTAACCAAAAGAGGGGTGAATTGGTAATTTAAAAAATCTCCTCTTAAACTGATTTAAATTTAGTGAATTTTTTAAAAAATTTATTTTTCAACCACAGATAATCACAAAGAAAAAATAAAAAGTAGTGAAAAATAAAAATACACGAGATTTATAAAGGTTCGGTCAAACACAACCTACATCCACTCCCTGAAGTCTCCCACTTTAGGTATTGCACTATTACCACAAGTGTCTCTCATTTCGCCCCCACAGCAACGAGGAGAAGCCTTCACAAAAACTCTCTTCCACCACTATCTGGTGCAGTAGAGAACCATCATCCTTTTATACCCTCCAAGTATCGGCAGAGAACCGTTAGCTATTCAAACTCTCCAAGTGTAGGAAGAAAACCTTTGTCCTTTCATACTTTTCAAGTGTATGCAGAGAACCTTCATCCTTTCTCACTCTCTAAGTGTAGACAGAGAACCCTTCGGCTGTTCACACTTCTCGAGTGTTAGCAGAGAACTGAATCTTCTTGAAAGATCTTATCATAATAAATCTAGAAGGACAAGAGAAAAGAGTGAAGTAATCACAAATTACCAATAAAGATTCTTACCTTTGAGTAACCAAGTGAACCCTTCACTCTCCAGTAGTAAGAACTCTTCTTCAAGCACTCTCTCTCACTCTCTCCTTCAATCTCCCTTCAGTATTTACGAAGACCAAAAGACAAAAAGATTGCATGAAAATCTTAAGTCGATCTTTTATAAGAAAGACACGAAAAACCATCCAAAAATTGCATTTTTCAATTTTTGACCGATCATGATCGTCCCGTACAATCCAATTTTGTACGTACGAATAGTGTAAAAACTATTGTATACGAACTTAATGTGAATTGGTATGAATAGACTTCATGCCCAATCATCGTTTCGTACGAATATGGTTCATCCGGTATGAACAATTTTTCTCAAAGTTTGTTGGTACGAAAAAGAAGGATGAATATTAAGTTTCTAGAATAGATAACCTCATCCTAGGACAAACAGTAATTATAGTCTGGATGACTAGTTCATTTTGACCAATTCAGAGCCCATCATCTTGGGATGAACGATAATTATCATCTAGACGAACGCATCCAAAGAGCACCATCCTTGGACATATGATAAATATCGTTCGAACAAATGCTTCTAGAGCCCATTATCTTGGGATGAATGAAAAACATTATTTGGATGAATAGTTCATTTTGGTGAATACAGACCTCATCATCCTAGGATGAACGAAAAACATCATCTGGATGAATAGTTCATTTTGGTGAATACAGAGCTCATTGTCCTGGGACGAACTATAAATTTCATCTTGAAAAACTTATCTAGAGAACATCATCTTAAAACAAATGATAAATATCATTTGAATAAATGTGTCTAGAGCCCACCATCCAAGAATGAATGAAAAATACCATCTGGATGAATAGTACTTAAAAAATTTTAATCCTCTCTGCTTGTTCTTTTGCTTCTTCCGGAGTTAACTGACCAGATCATCCTGTACGGACATGGTTTGTACTATATGATCTGTTTTAAAAAATTATGAATTTTAACTCTCCCCCGATGTGTGTGTGCTAAGTTACTCAATTTACAAGCACACTCTCTTAGACTCAAATAAAATGAAAATTACAAACTATAGATTTACAAAAAATTTAAAGCAGATCTTGATTTGAATTATGATTTCTCTGAAAAGTTAGTACACAAAAGAGCCAAAAAAAAAATCTTCCAAAATATGTTTGGAGAAAATAACAATAATAAATAATAATATTTGAAATCATCAAAATATACAAGTTGCAAGAATGTAAATCATGCAAAGCTAAGTAGCAACTTTCTCAATCATAACAATGTTAGAAGATGTAAACTTATTTCATAGAGTGACAGTGAAAGCTCTTAAGAAAAATAGGATATCTCCTACACTTGAAGATTTTATTAATCCTATTTTGAGGTCAGAAATCTTAAAACCTAGGAAGAGACTGATTTATTACCGAAGATTAAAAAATCTATTTCATGGAGTTAAGTGCTTTACTTGTGGGATGATTGGACATATTTCTACACTTATACTTTACATAAAAATATTTATTTAATGTGGAGACCAAAGATGCATAAAATAAGTCATATCATATATGCGTCTAGTTTTAATTTGCTAAAGGAGAACCCAAACTTGTTTGGGTTCCCAAGACTAACATTTTATTATTTTGTAGGAACGCTCTTATACAATACCTCATAAGAGCATTTGGCACCTGGACATCGGTTGCTCGAAGCATATGACTGGAGACCCTACACAATTCATATCGCTAGAAGCCAGGAATGGAGGTAAGATTACACTAGGAGATAATACCACTAAGAAAGTGATTAGCACAGGTATGATCATAAAATTGAATAATTTTTTCATTGAGAATGTTGTTGCAAATCTATTTTTCATGACTTATGTTTTGATGATTGACAAACACTATTAATTCTCTTGGATTGTCTGTTACTTCTAACTTTTCAGGAACCGAAGATCGGGCGAACAAACGAAGCCAGTCCATGATTGCGTAGGTTAGGGTTGAGTCAGTTTGTAATTTACTTTTTCTCTTTTTGAGTCTATTTGTAATATTCAAAGAGACTGATACTAAGTAACCCTACACACACACACTTAAAAGACTTAGAATTTCTATTTTTACCCAAATCGGCCAGGACGATATTTACATCGTCCTCGACAATCAAGCTTAAAATAGAAAATCTAAACAAGGATTCTTAATTAAGGCAGCCATCATTAACAGATCATCCTGGATGATACGTGTATCGGCCAGGATGATAAGCTCAAAATAGAATGAAATTATCGCCAAAAACAATTAAGGTATTCTGTATTTTTTGACAATCGGCCAGGATGATCTTGGATCGGCCTGGATGATATTCACAAATTATGCCTTAATTGATCAGAAAAATCAAGGGAGTAATTAAGGATGATTGATACAATCATATCTTCCTGGATGATCACAGGATCGGTCAGGACTATCTATTCAAAAACCTTAGTTACTTCTGGACGATAAATATCGGTCAGCATAAATTCAGGGCGATATTCTGGACGATTTTCCTCTAATTTGAATTGATCGGCCTGGAAGATCGTGAGATCGGCCTGGATGATCAAGCCAATTTTAAATCGTGCAGTTTGCATTCAGGGCGATGCTCTGGCCGATCTTCTGATATTTGTACTGATCGGCCATATCGGGCTGGAACGTATGTCGGAAACTTGCAATTAATGAGCTCCTTTGAAGCTCTTCTTATTTAAGGAGCTCTTGTTCACATTTTGAATAATCTTTTTGCTGCTGCCTTGACCTGAGAAGACCTGAGGGAGAAAAGAGAGAGAGAGAGAGAAGAGAGAGAGAGAGAGAGAGAGGATCTTGTGAGGGGATTCACAAGGGTTGCTTCAAGGAATCGCTCTGTTTCTTCTTCGTCTAGAGTTTCTCAATCCGTGGAAGGGTCGGTTAGAGATAAGATTCAGCATCTGATTGTGGTTGTCCTGCCAGCTTTAGGAGGAAGCAAAAGGAGATAAGTTCTCTGCCTTGCCGGTTTGTGGCAAAAAGAGGTTCTTTGTAAAGGCTTCTCCGCCTAGCTGTGGGGCTAAAGGAGAGTCACGATTGTAGTGCAATATTCGGAGGGCGCCTCTACGGGAGTGGACGTAGTTGAGTTGACCGAACCACGTATAAATCTCTATGTTCTTATTTTCTTGCTTTCCAAACTTTATTCCGCATTTTTTTGTGGTGTGATTTTGGTTTATGAGATTTTACTTCTTTGTGAAAAGAAAAATTTTTAAAATACCAATTCACCCCCCCCCCCCTCGTGGTTAGCTTGGGCTAGTTCTATAGGGCTTAACATCCCTAATGAACTTTCAAATATTTTACTAGTACAAGACTTAAAGTATAATTTGTTAAATATTAGTCAGCTATGTGACAAAGGGTATAGTGTTAAATTTTTTCCCACTAACTGCATATTAAGCCTAAGTGGAATTAATGTATTGCGTGGAACCAAGGTAAATATTATTTATATGCTAGATTTGAATTGTATTAAAACTCTTAATGTTTTATGTTTAAAAATAATTTTTAATGAGGCTTGGTTATGGCACAGGAGATTTTGTCAAGCTAGCATGAAAAATCTTAGGAAAATTACTCGAAAATAATTGGTTAGAGGTATACCAAAACTAGACTTTACTAAAGATTACCTTTGTGATGCATGTCAACTAGAAAAATAAGTGAAGTCCTCATTTCATTCCACTAAGGATCTTAGAACTAGTAAATAATTGGAAATAAATAATATGGATCTTTTTGTACCAGTTAGCACTATATGTCTAAGTGGGAAGGTATACAAATTTATGATAATTGAGGATTTCTCGAGATTCATGTTGGTTAAATTTTTATTTCATAAGAGTGAATCATTTGTAGAATTTAAATATTTTTTAACTTGGAATTAAAGGAAACTAGGATGTCAAATTCTAACAATTCAAAGTGATCACGAAGGTAAATTTGAAAAAAAAATTTGAGGTTTTTTGTAAAGAACATGAAATTGATCACAATTTTTTTATACTTAGAACCCCTCAGTAGAATGGGATAGTCGAAAGAAAGAACGTAACATAAATTGAAGCTGCTAGAGCTATGTTGGTAGAATATTCACTTTTCAAATATTTTTGAGCTGAAGTAGTTTGTACATGTTATATTTTGAATAAGGTGAATATTAGATTAAAATTGAACAAAATATCTTATGAGCTTCTTAAAGAAAGAACACCTAATTTCTCACATTTGTATATTTTTGGATGTAAGGTGTTCATTCATAATAATAGAAAATCTCATTTAAAAAAATTTGATCCAAAATTAGATGAATGAATTTTTCTTGGATATTCTAGTATTGGAAAATCATATAGAGTATTTAACAAAAGAACTTTGGTTGTTGAGGAGATCACATATATTATATTTGATGAATCTGACATTTTTGAAGAGCCAAGTTTAGGATGATCTTAAAAATAACTCTCAAAGGATTGAGAAGATTAATTTGGGCGAAAATTTGGAACAAGAAAACACTTTGTCTAAAGAATTAAAATTTTCTAAAAACCACCCTAAAGAATTGATTCTAAGTGAACCTCAAGGTCATCCAAAATTCATAGGGCATTTGAATAGAGCACATGAGACAAAATCAAACTTACATACTCTTTTGATGCCTTTCAAGCATGAGTCTCACTTTGTTCAAGCTCTCTATAACTTCCTTAATATATTCAAAACTTAACCTGACTGATCAAAGCCACCAGTGATGAACAACCGGCCACCATCACCTTAAACTCTGTCAAAAGCTTAAACTGTTCTAACTTAGCATTTTCTACTCTTGAAGTCTTAAAGAAGATTATATGTGGACAATCTACAAGCTCAGAGAGTCAATAATCATCCAAATCCATTGATCCTATAAAGTTATATCGCTAACCCAAGTCTAGGACACTTAAATTAAACTAGCTTTTTATCAAGTGTTTTTCAAACTGCTAAATAAGCTCGCCATGATTTTTGTTCACTAATACAATATATGTTTAAAATTTTAAGCAAAATGATCAGTTAATCTCAGAGAATTAGCAAGTTTTTATTATTAGGGCATAATTCATAGTTTAATTAAATAATATGAAATCTAAGTTATTGATCTCATGATTAACGATTGAGATCCCTTCTTTCTACGCTTTGGTCCAATTGTGTGTGGGCTTACAATTGATCAAATCCCCATCTGGCTTAATCAAAACCATTTGTTTCAAACAACAAAAGTTCTAATGACCCAATGGTGGTGCTGATGCTAATAAGTTTTTTTTTTTTTTTGGGACATTTAGGCCAATTAAGGCAAACTCACACACACAACGCATACACATAGACTCGAATCTTGGACCTCTTAGTTGTAAGCCTAAGCTCTCAACCAATAGGCCAAGGAGAGTTGTGTCTGATGCTAATAAGTTAAAATCGCATCTGTGTCGTCGCAATTTAATTAGTACTTATGATTAGACAATGACACAATCATTATCCATTAATGCCACCACCGCCGTCAAATTTTAAGCCAGCAAAACTTAAAGCCCTCTGTCGTGGTTAATTAATATTAATGATTATGCAGTGGTGAAAACATAGGTATTAAAAGCTGCCACCATCGTGATTTTGATCCAGCAAACTAAAGCGCACCATGTGTCCTTTCCTCAACGCTAGCGCTACCGTTTTAAACATTATTTAATTTTAATTATTTTAAATGCATTTAATTACCAAAAAAATTAAAAAAAGCTTTTTTAATTGCTCATTGATTAGGTTTCCAATTATATTAGTTATATTTAATCTTAATGTCTTCATATTGCACATGCACCTAGTTTTAAGGCACTTGATTGATGTTGTATGGTTGCACTTTGCTGATGTTAAGGGTTAGAGGGCATTGATTTCAATCTTACATAATGTATTGACACTTAAAGACAATAATTAGTTACTTGTCTTAAGAATTTAGCAAAATTAAATATTTATCTAAAAGAAATGACACTTGAAACACTTAAACCTAGTGACATCATAACCCCCAAGATAAATCCTCATTGATTTTAAGAATTAATAGGTCAATTATTTAATTAATTACAAATTAATTCATTAATTAATCCTTAAACCTAAAAAATCAAAATAAATTAAATTAGATTATAAAAATATAAATAATCTATTAAATTGACTAGAATTCAACCCTTAATTTAAGAAAATTAAAAGCCCATTGACTAGACTTCAATTTTGAGTTTAATTTAAATTTTTAAGGAAAATTAATATTTAATTAAATTAAATATTTTAAGATAATGAAAATTTTTAACAAAATTCTCAAACACTTTAGAACACTCCCTTGGGTCATTAATTGCCTTTAAGAGTGATTTCAAGAAGTTTGGAATCCATTTAGAGTAAAACCATCAAAACCTCATTAATTAAACAATTTAAAAATCTAATTAATTATTCACATTTTAAAAATTCATAACTAATTTAAAAAAATTGAAATTGAGCAAACTCAAAGGCATTAGACTCCACTTAGGATCTAATATTTATTAAAAGAATGTCAAACCATCAGAACGAAGTCAAAGTTAAAAGTCAATATTTTAGTTAAATGTAGTTCATATTTGAGCCAAAACTTCAAAAATTTATGATTTGATGAAGAAAAATCTAATTCCAGCAAATTTAGCATCTAATTACTCACCTTAGGGTCTATTATTTAGAAAAAATCTTAAAACTCCATAATTTACTTTAATTAAAAAAGTAAAATATTGACCCTTTAATTTACAATATTAAATAATCCCAAAAAAATCCAAAAATCAATAATTGACTTTAAATTCTAGAAAAAATCAATTCAAAGATTAAAATCAATAATAAATTAACTTAACTAAAATTTATCAACATTCTTAAGCTTAACCAATGAAATTAATTAATAATATTGGTTACTACTATGTAACCCGGTCTACGAGGCTATTAACTTATCCCCAAAAAAGGTGAAATTAACATCACGGCCTTGGTATAAACAAAGGTATTAATAACTCAATATTTAAAATATACTTTAAAATCAATATTAAAACATTAATACTTAAACTTAAATTAAAATATATTAAGCCTTTCAACAAATCAAAACACTAGACAACTTCAAACAATTATCATCTACAGGACATATCTAAGACAACATCATAATCCACACACTTTAGATGGTTTTTTTATGACAACCAACTCTAGTTTTAGGCTAGGTAAGTGTTTACTTTCTTGCTACTATGTACCGATTTTTTTTTGTGATTTTTAGTGCATGATTGTTGCTTGAATAAATTGATGTGATTGTTTATTTATTTATACAATCTATAAATTAAATTGATGGGCATTCAATTACCATTAGGTTAGGAATGATCTAGATGCTAACATAATTTTTTGCATTTGGCCAAGCTCATATAGGACAAAACATCGAGGGAAATTAAGCTTTAAATTAACAAATTTTCTATATAAGTGCTAAACGTGTTAAGACCCCTTAAAATTAAAAAGAGCACGTTCAAGCTTGGCTGTGAATTTAATTTGAGTATTTTAATATATATACAACTACTTCAGATGTTATTTTTAATTATATTTGCTTAAAAAAACCATGGAGGTATTCTAGAGTCTTTTACTTTTTAAGATTTAATGTATTTAAATTTGAGTTGTAATATGAAAGTGGCTTTTGAGGTGGCATATTATATATCCAACTTAGAATCCAAAGAGGAGAGAACATCCCTTAGGGGAGAGTACCCTTCCATTTGGAGATCTAAGTTAGGATGACTTTAATATGCAAAGAGAAAACAAAACACTCCTTCATGGAGTTTTTTTTTTCATTTGGATACATGAACCTTTCAAATCGAAGGAGCTCATAGAAGGATGAAGAAATGAAGATAGAGGAAAATCTAATTATCAAAAGCCACTTACATCATTTTTAGGATTTAAATCCAGGTTGTTATCAATGGTACCAAATTAAAAGTTCATTAGGGATGTTAAGCCCTTATGAATTAGCCCAAAACTAACCAAGAGGGGGGGGGGGGCGTGAATTGGTATTTTAAAAAAATTTTAATCAAAAACACAATCACATCCAAAATCAAAATTCACCACAAAGAAAATAGAAGTGTGGAATTTAAATGTGAAAATAATAAAGGAAAGAGCACACCAGATTTATAGTGGTTCGATCAAATCCTGACCTACGTCCACTCCTCGGAGGCACTCTCCGAGTATTGCACTAAACTTAGTGTCTCTCCTTTGTTAAGAGAGTTGATATTTGCATATGTTACATTCTTGCAACTTGTATAGTTTTGATGATTTCAAATATTATTATTTTATGTGTAATTATCTCCTAACACTTTTTGGAAAATTTGTTTTTGCTCTTGAGTGTACTAACATTTCAAGAAAATTGGACTCCAAACTATGAAGACTTCAAATCAAATTTAGCATACAATCCTTTGCAAATTGAAGCTTTAAATTATACTTTGAATTGAGAGGGAGTTATTGTAATTGAGTGAATAAAAACACACACACGTACTTAAGGAGATCTTACAAAATTTATACTGATCGTACGGGATGAACCTAGTTCGTACGGGATGATCAAGTCAGTTATCTTCTCGTAGGAGCAAATGGAATGAACAGGATTTGGAGGAAATTTTTCTAAGTCCAGATCATCCATGATGAAATTAATTTCGTCCTAGGACGAGTTAGGCTCTGTAAAAATTTCGCTCAAACGAAATCTATAATCGTGTCAAGATGACTTAGGCTCTGTAAAAATTTCGTCCAGACGAAATACAAATCGTCCCATGATGAATTCTTCATTGTAAAAATTTCGTTCAGACGAAGTTCATTATCATGCCAGGACGAGTTGCTCTCTGTAAAAATTTCGTCCGGAAGAAGTCCTGTTCGTCCCAGGACGATGTGAACCGACTTACTAAAGTTTGTTACGTCCATGTAGTTATTTGAGAACCGACCTATGGTATAACTGATCGTATCAGACGAACCTAATTCATACCGGACGATGATCGTGTACGAACATAGTTCATACCAATATACATAAGGATCGTTTCTGACACTTTAAGTAAAATCGTCCAGGATGATCCACAATCTTACGGGATGATCCATTTCGTGTTAACTTGAATATTTTATAGTTTTGGATGGTTTTTCTTGTCTCTCCTATATAAGGTCCAATTTTTACTGCCACTCAATCTTTTTGCCATTCGATCTTCATGCCTATTGAAAGAAGAGTCAAGGAGAGAGTGTGAGAGAGCATTCAAAGGAGAATTCCTACCACTAGAATGTGAAGGCTTCGCTTGGTGTTCAAAGGTAAGAATCTCTACTTGTGATTTGGGATTACTTCACTTTTCTTTTTTCCTTCTAGAATTCTTGTGAGAAGATCTGTCAAGGAGATCCGGTTCTCTGCCGACACTTGGAGAGTGTGAACTGTCGCGGGTTCTCTGCCCACACTAGGAGAGTGTGAAAGGACGAAAGGTTCTCTGTCAAAACTAAGAGAGAGTGAAAGGACAAAGGATTCTCTGCCCATACTAGGAGAGTGTAAAAGGACGGACGGTTCTCTTCCAACACTAGGGATAAGTGTAAAAGGAAGACGGTTCTTTGTCGCACCTGGTAGTGGTGGAAAGAGTTTTTGTAAAGGCTTCTCCGCCTTGTTGTGGGTGCTAAAGGAGAGTCACTAGTGGTATTAGTGCAATACTCGGAGGGTGCCTCCGGGGAGTGGATGTAAGTCTGGTTTAGACCGAACCACTATTAATCCTGTGTCTTTTAAATTTTTACTGCTTTTTATTTTCCGCATTTTGTTTAGTTCTAAAAATTATGGTTGAAAATTTTTTTCTAAAAATTCATTAAAGTTTATTTTCAGTTCAACATACTCAAGAGGGATAATTTTTTAAAATACCAATTCACCCCCCCCCCCTCTTGGATAGCCTTGGGACATAAGCTTAGGTTTAACAACCTAGTTCATAGTGAACAAATTTTAAAATCCTTTAGCCCTCACAGTTAGGCGGAGAAGCCCTTATAAGATCACTTCCACCTTCCCCGGTGCAGCTGAGTAGCCGAGCCTTCTAACACCAAAAAGATCTTCTTCTTCCCAAAACTTCCCTCAAGATGCGCCTTGAATCCGATGGTATTAAGGTGCAAGCTCGCCGGAGCAATCATGTGGAACCCCCCTCCACACTCCCTTGAAACCCCCTCCAAGGATATTCTCCCTCTCTCAAACTCCACCCTTTCCTCTCTCCCTTTCAAGCTCTCTCTTCAAGTTTCCTCCAGAAAAACGAAGCTTCAATAGCTTCCAAAGACACTTATAAAGACCCTTGTCAAAGCTTAAATAGAAGAGCTCCAAATGATCTCATTAATTATAACTTGCAAACTTTATCATCCAAGATGATATGAATATCATCCTGGCCGATCAGCGTAAATATTGCTCAATCTGCCCGATTAGTTTGGGACGATAAGAAGATATTTCATCATATTATCCTGGCTGATATCATGATCGTCTTGGCTGATTAGTTCAAATACGAGGAAAATTATTTTGAACATCAGCCTGAATAGAAACTGGAAGATGTCAATCATCCAAGAGATAGTCCCGGACGATCCTACGATCATCCCGGATGATGTGATCGTGTAAATAAACCTTAATTGCTTTCTTTAATTACTAGATTAATTTAGGCATAATTGTGTTGCATCATCCAAGACGCTGTCCCGGATGATGTCAAAAAATAAATAATACCTAAATAGATCTGGCGGCTTATTCTTTCTGTTTTGATCATATCGTCCCGGGCGATACTAATATTGTCCAGGACGATGTGCTTAAAGATGGCTTCCTTAAGTAGGATGCCCTAATTAGGGTTTCTATTTTTAGCTGATCATATAGGACGATGTTTGGATCATCCCAAATGATGTGAGCAAAAATAGAGAACTCTAAAATGGAAATAAGTGAGCAAGGTTACAAGCAAGCAAACACCCTTACAAGCCAAGAAATACATTAATGAAAAATATAAATTGAATATGTTCTGCTAAAGCTTGAGCATTGTAAGGTAAACTGTAATCCTTAAATGTTAGTAAACACAGAAAGAAAAATATATTGCAAATACAGATAGGCAGCAAACAGTGAGCCATAATATTTGTTATCATCAAAAATATAAACTCATAAGCTCGAGTTGCAACATAAATAACTTTTAATTTTTATAAACCTTAGGTTTTAAATTAATTGGCATTTGCCAAATAGACATTACTTTTGATTTAATAATTCATTTTATTTATTTATATTGATTTCACTGTAAAAAATTTACTATTTTTAAATTTTTACTATTTTAATACTATTTTTGCTTTAGCCTAGATTCAATCAAAGGAAAGTGAGGGTTTATTAACACTATTTCTAGAGTTAATTAAAAATTTTAATCTAACATAGAAACTCTAATGACATAAGAACTAAGCTCAAGATCATCGAGATTTCTCAGGCATATATCTTAATACTTTCTCTTCCTTGTTAGGCACCTACATAAGGGTTCTAGTAGACCACCTGACCTATTAGGGTGTAATTCTACCAATGGGATGTTTTGTAATCTCCGTGATAAAATATATATTTTTAGCCTTTTTCAAACACTACATCTTATTCAATTTTATGTATTCAATTTAATTAGAATGCAATGCATTAACAACAAATTAAAAGAGTCTAAAATTTAATTAAATTTCTTTCAAGCATAATTACCCTACATAAGTTTAGACACCAATTAGGATTTGCTCTAGACATCAACCTCAACTCCTCAAAGCTATAATACTAATGACCCTACCTTTCTTTTATTAAAGACCAAATTCAGAGATTTTAAATTACCTAGGTGGTTAGCTGGCTCGCTAATTCAGGTAGGTGTATGTCCAGATTTGCACTACATTAGCTAGGTTAAATCAACTATTGTTCAATACCCAAAATAGAATTAGAATTAGGGGTGGACTCAAAATGATAAAGCCCTAAACTTTAAGAATTTAATCCCACCATTTAATAACTTGATAACTTGAATTAAAAATCTTCTTTGACCTAAAATTTAAAGTCCAACATATAGGGTAGACTGAGGAATTTTTGAATTATTTTTAATTCCCAAATCCCTCCCACTTCCCTTTCTTTGACCTCTAGAAATAAGTGTTCAAAACTTGATCCAATCCCGATTGAAAATTCCAACCTCACCTCCTTTGATATCACTCCTTGAAAATCTCTAAATAAAATTTATACCATTATTTTTATAGAGAGCTTTCATCGAAAACTAAAATTTTCTACATTATAATTAACTATGAGGGCTTGCACTGGTAGGATATTTAAGAACCAAGATCTATTTTAAAAAATCAAATAATCTTTTTTGGGAAAATAAAATTTAATGATCATCGTTATTGTCATATTCAAATAATTGATAATGAATGATATTTTTTCCTTTGGTGAGATATCCCATTTATTGATATGATCTTGAATATGAAACTAAAGATAACACATATAGATTATCGTAGCTAAATATTTGATCAAACTTCATTTTGACCCTTCAGGGTCATATGTAGTTCCCTCATGATTTTCATTATGATATTCAAGAGAAAATTTATAATTCTAAATCTTAACCCATTAGGAGATCTTATTTTTAACATATTGAGGTGGTAAATTATTTCCAATAGATATTTTATTTTAGAATTAAAATTCAAAAAGTCAATTTCAAACTTTTCCCAAAGAAAATTAAATTTACAATCACTTTCCCCCTTCCCAAAGCTCCTTTTTCAACCAACAAAATGCTAAGGTGCTCGACAAGCAAACGTTGTGGTGCTTAAAGATCTAGCACTATGTTATTAGGAAAAATTTGAAACTTACGTATATTCTCAAAAAAAGGTAATTAAATTTGTTATAACCATACTTCGTATAACATATTCAACACACACTACAACAACAACAATAACATCAAGCCTTTATCCCACTACATGAGGTCCGCTACATGAATCCTTTTTCACCATTGTGTCCTATTACAAGTTAAATTCTCTTTTAAATCTAATAAAGAAAGATCATTTCTAATATTTTCTAACAAAGTCTTTTTAGGTCTACTTCTACATTTCTTAACATAAGTTAAATCTAAAACCTCAACTTTGCTAACTGAGTCATCAGAAGGCCTCCGTTTAATGTGACCAAACAATTTTAGGTGACTATCTCTAATCTTATCTTTCATTGGAGCTACTCCACTTTTTTCATGTATATGCTCATTTAACACACTCATATTTTAACACACACTAAATACATTTAACATTATTACAAAAACATTATCCCCATATTAATTTGTTGAGCAAAAGTGTAAAGCCAAACCTTTTAAGATCTTCATAAAGGTTTTATAAACCTGCATTGAGTGAAGCTCTATAAGCTGAGTTTCATAATTTATAGAAGATTCATGAATTTCAACTTCAGGATTCAATTATTTTTTCCCAGGCTTTAACATTTCACACCCAAGTTGATTGGCCTAGGGAAAGAGTCAAGCAAATTTCTTTGAATTTTCTTCTCAATTTTGTAAACACTCATGTTGATTGCAAACTCAATATATTGAGTTTCAAAACTTGAAAAAATTTGTCAATTTTTCAAAATTTAAATTTATTTTTAGAATCACATGAATCAACCCCAATTATTGTTGCATTATATTATGCCACAATATCTCCTTATCACCAAACATATGAAATAAAAATTCAACTTTCTTTCAAATCATAAGAAACCTTTAAACTTTAACAACGTATATTGGATTATAGTTCCTATAATTTAGTATATGTGGTAAAATATAATATCCTTATGATTTTTTAATTCAATTTAAAATCTCTAATTCAAACTTTCTTGCTTAAATTCTAAATAATCAAATTCTGATACAATGGATGAAAAGATAATTTTCTCCCTATATCATGACATGTATGTGGAAAAACTCATTTGCAACAATTCCATCCAATTTGGAATGGGTTTTAGGACCCTCAAGTGATCTGTTAATGGGGGATTTATGGTTAACGTCATTGTTGAAGGTGATAAGGACATCTCCCTGGTTGAGATCACATTCAGGTCGAGGTCTGACTCCCCTATTCCTAAATATGAGGTAGTTGTCACCCCCGTACCCTATGTATATCCTCAAGGGAGGCCAAGAAAGAAAAAATTGCTATTGACCCTAAAGTCAAGTATGTGTTTGAGGTGGGGGGATTTCTTGAATCCCCTTTACTAGTTAGAAACAAAGAAAGAGCTACCCAAGAAAAATCATGAATAAGATAACAAGGTCTAAGAAGATATCAAAGTTAAAGGCTCTAGGCCTAGTGGAGCCTGAAGCTGTTTAAGAGCTACATATTCCTGCCTCATTTCCCCTCCTTAAAGGGAGTCATTTTTACCCCCTTTGTTATTACTGCAGAGGAGAAGCAAATTTCTAAGATAGTCAGTTCTCCACCATGTCCATTAGACTACCGTGTAAAAAATACTCCAAAGGAGAAGAAACTTCAAAGAATAAGGAAGTTGAGAAATCTAATTCATACCTGTACTGCCTAGGCAGGTACGATGAAGGAACAATATATGGGACACTTGAAGGGGGTGATCTCATATAAGTTTAAGAAGGAAGTGTTGAAAGAAGAAAAATTTGAAGCCAGGAAATTGACTCCTTAGCCAGTGAGGAGAAACTAAAAGTTTGTTGAACAAATAGTTAAGTCCGTGTTAGTGGATGGATATCACTTGGTGTCTCACCTCCCATCTATAAAAACGGATGAGATAGTTTTGATCGAATCTGGATTAGGCTTTCCTCTCAATGGTAGGCTGTTGATCCCTCCTTCAAGATTTCAAAAGTTAACCTTAGTGATAGTCAAGTCTAAGGAGCTGATAAAGTTAAAAAAGCAACAAATGTTAAGGGCAAGAGGCCCATATCTCCAAAAAAATAGTATGTGTATAAGAAGATCATTAAGTATGAAAGTATTTAGCCACCAGTTGATGCCCCTCGGCTCCCTATTCATGGATGTGAGGACTCCATCATACCTGATGTGGTAATTTTAACTCCTCAAGCTCCTCCACCGCCATTTAAGGTGGATGCCCCTCAGCCTTCTATGGATGCAACCCTTATGACTATCAATTCTGGGATAATCAAAGGGGAGGGGATTATTCTAGATATAGATTAAGAGATACTATATCAGTTAGTTATAGATCCTCCCAATGAGGAGGACCTTAACATTGAAAACATCCTTTCTAAGATAAATTAGAAGGAGTTTGATGAGATGATGTATTCTAAGGTGTACGTATCAATCAAATCTAAGTAAATAAATAGCATATCAGTCAATGAGGTAGACTGAAACATCTAGAATATTCTCAAGAAGGATGCTATAGAAGCCTTCAATCCAAACTCAGACGATCTTCTGATAGATGAAATATATAGCAGTAAAGTTTGCATGTTTGAAATAAGTGCATCAGCTAAGGATGTTGAACCAAGTAGACACCGATCTAGTAAAGAGGAACAGTAAACACCATTTGAATCTAATTTAGATGGGTTAATTAGGCTTAAGTAAAAAACATGAGTGTAATAAAAATCTTGGAAGATAAGTTGAGGAGATGATGCTAAGGGTAAAAGAAATATAGATGCAAATTATCAAGGTAAAGCAGTCTGAGCCCAAATAGTCATAGCATGTAATACATAGAGTGGGTGAATAGAGAAAAAAGTCAAATTATAGTCTAATAATTCTAGAACCAACACCAACAATTTCCCTTGCAATAGCAGATAATGATATCAGACAGATGATTAAGGATTAAAGGAGGCCCTGGCCCATTCCTAAGGGACCACATCTATTCCAAAGAGTAGGCCCTACCCAAAATAGAATGATTTAGTCCCTTATCTAAAGGGTTTCATACCACCTTCTTTTAAATTCTTCAATGGTCTTGAAAACCCAAGATATCATCTGGCCCATTTTCTAACGAGCTGTTGCAACGCAGGAGGGTTAGATGCTCTACAAGTTTGCTAATTTATTAGTAGTCTTTCAGGGGTTGATTTTGAATGTTATGATAATATGCTCAATGGTTTGGTGAGAACCTTTACTGAGCTGGAAATTCTATTCTTAAAGAGATTCTTTGGATCTCAACAGTGTATAACCCCAGGTGATCTTGTTATTAAAAAGCAAAAATTGGCAGAGTCTTTGGTTTAATACATCTTGAGATGGAAAAATCTCTAGTTGAAATGTGAAACCAAGTTGCAAGAGAAACATGCATTGGAGATTCTTCTAAACAACATCCATGGGCCTATTTCGTTTTTGCTAAAAGAGTTCAATATCAAAACTTTTGAGAAACTTCTCAATAAAGCAAATAATGTACAAGAAGAGGCTTCTCGAATGTCATTCTTAAGGAATTCATTGGATGAAAAAAAGGCTAGTAAACCACATAAATCTTTTGAGAAAAGAGCAGATAAAGTATCTTTAGTATACAAAAAGAAGAAGCCAGTTAGTGCTCAATTAAGTTGTCCTCTACCTTATCCATCTTAGAAGCAGTAACCATTCTAAGTAACCCGTCAGTCAACTAGGGAGCCTTACCTAATTTCTTTTAAAGATAGATTAGCTCATCATTATCCATTTAAAATAGAATTAGTAAGGAAAATCTTTAAAAGTCTTTTAAAAAAAATTAGACTTTCGATTGCATGAGGCCAAGAAGTGGAAGAGGCAAATAAAAGAGATTTACCCCAATTTTTTCCCCTACCACCATATGTTTCATCATAAAATAGAAGATTGTATATTCTTTAAGGACTATCTCAAAAAGAACTTTTGATAGGGCAATAATACAATCCTAAAGGAATACTTGGTAAACCTAGATCAGGAGTCAATCAAATCAATTTCATGTAAAAATTTTAATATTTCTCTGTCCATTAAAGATGGTTAGGATATTGATTTAACTTGTGCATTTAAAAACTTAATTAACAATTATTTTTATCTCTCCTAATAGTTGTCAACAAGGATATGGGGCCCAATCTAGGAGGTTGAGCTACTTTCCTCTCTAGTAGTCATAGGAAGTATTGTATTAAATAAAAAGGAAAAGAGAGATATTTCTATAGAGAGTAAATGTGTTTATAATAGATGTATTTAGGTAGTGGATGGTGTCATAAAACCCCTATCCTTGTAGATATTATCTAACTTTTACTTTTCCCAATAAAAGGAAAAGGGTTAAAAATCAATAAAGAAAGATCCTTCTACAAATATTTTGATGATTAATATCGAAAATGTGGTTCAAAATGATACTTCTATTGAG
This sequence comes from Dendrobium catenatum, assembly GCF_001605985.2. Classification (NCBI taxonomy): domain Eukaryota; kingdom Viridiplantae; phylum Streptophyta; class Magnoliopsida; order Asparagales; family Orchidaceae; genus Dendrobium; species Dendrobium catenatum. The sequence goes on along the minus strand of NW_021513030.1, from coordinate 3,006 downwards.
GATAATAAAAATTTACCTTAGAACATTTAAAATATTCAAAAACACAGCACTCCATATTTGACCTCTCAAGGGGGAAATGAATCTGAGATCTTATTAGATGGTGACACCCAAAAATTAACTTTCAGGGGAGTCTCGAAAGGATATATTTTTCATATTTTGATTCCCCCTTAGAAAATTACATTCAATACCTAAGGGAGCGTAGACTCTGCTATAATTTTTCATCCCGAAGAGATCAAGTAGGTGCAATAGTAAGGAAGTAAAGTCTTACCCTAAGGCTTCCTCTATAGGTGAAAAGAAAATAAGTTATCTCTAGTAATCCAATTCAAATTCCTCATCAATAATTAAATCCTCCTTCCTGTTCACCACGTCAAGTCTTGATGTTCCCCAGGTTGATTATAAAATTTTCACTCATCTTAGGAAGTTTCCTTTAATGTTGAGCATCTAGGATGCCCTCAACCTCTCGAATGAGATAAGGGAATACTTAATCAAAGCACTTCTCGACCCATAAATTTTCTTAGCTCAATTAGCTTTGACATTCTAAGATGAATTTTTATACTTCAAGAAAATCCCAAGAGTGACCTTTTCTAACGAAGACTTACTTTTGGGCACTCCTGATCATAATCCCCCACTTTAAATTACTATAAATATGATAACCAATATTATTATTAGACTAACTAAAAGTAGGGTGGTTCCTCCAACATAGATTTTATATATTAAAATAAAAATAGTTTTGTTCAATCAAATTCACATTATCAATACCTTGAGCATTATTATCACAATTCAAATCATGATCTTTAAATTGCATCGATGATCCTTATCCTAAAGTAACTCCAAAAGTATCAAATTTTTTATATATAGGAGCTACTTAAGTAGTCAAAATAGTTAAGGTATCTGAATCATAAACTACAGCTACTTGTTTAGTGTTCACCCCATTAAATGTCCATTAGAGATTATTGAGAGCTATTTTCTTAATTAATTTATAGGCTTCCTCATATGACTTAGACATTAAAGATCCTTCAGATGTCGTATCAATAAATAAATTAAGGGACCTTACAAGTCTATTATAGAAAGTCTGAATAACCAACTAATCTGGTAATGGATGGTGAGGGAATTTCCTAAATATTTTCTTAAATCTCTCACAACTTTTATTAATTAACTCTCCTTTAAACTGGGCAAAGTTGTTATTTCATTCCTAAGTTTAGCAATTTTTAAAGGTGGAAAATACTTAGCTAAGAATTTATGTACTAAGTTGTTCCAAATGGTTATAGAGCATCAGAGTAAGGAATTCAAACACTTCATAGCTTTTTCTCTTAGTAAAAATGAAAATAATCAAAGCCTAATAGCATCATCATTTACACCACTATACTTAAATATTGTGCGGGTTTTAAAAAAATAGCTAGGTGTAAGTTGTAATCCTTCTATATTGCAATTAAACTACTGCTTTATACTAAAGAAGCAAGATTTATCATACTGAATGAAAATTAAGGATTTTAGATTATGCCAATTATAGAGAAAGAGCAATATATAACTAGATACTTGATATTAAGATTATTTTGAGCTAATTCATATAAAATAACAAAGTTTTCCAAATGAGACTCTTAAATATTGATATAGATTAGAGTATATATATCTCTATATCTTTGTTGAGTATTTAGGAGTGAAAAGGGATGTTTATAGCCTTCCTATAATTTAATATATCCATAGAACCTAGAATATTTAAAAAGGTATGTCAAGGCATTGCCAATATTTCATTAATATATCCATTGAACCTAGAATATTTAATAAGCTATGTCAAGGCATTGCCAATATTTCATTATAATAATCTTATATATTCTAATATTCATCCATCTAGGCAATATATTACACTTGAAATTATCTACACACATGACCATTATAAAAATTAAATTAAGAATGAGAGATATTGAAAACATCCATAATTTCATTATAGGAAAAAGAGTCTACATTAGAACTTGCAATGTGTTCATAACATTATCCTAAAACTTAAAAATTAGCCAGATATAATAAGAATAGAAAGCAAACACATGTTCATTTATTACATAAAAGCAATGGTATAGAAGAAAAAGTAATGTAACATATCACTATAATATTATGAATGTACTCTCCACACTCCTTTCTTTTTTAAATGTATGATTTCTCACCATACGATAGGCTAAGATATTTAAAGAAAGTATATTTCTCTTACCTAGCCTCCCTTTAGACTTATATGTAAGGGTGCACTATGGAAAAGTACAACTCCACACTAATTTTAACATAACTCTCACTCAAATGAATTGAAAGAATTACTTATACTAATTATAGAAGTGGACCTAGGCACCATGGCACTCGACCTAGTGGTGCCACAACATTATAGAATAAATAGTGGTTCGGCATTAATGTGCTTAATCAATTATGGTGTTGTGCTAACTTGTCTTGTTTATTGATTTAACCGATACATTGCTTGGCTGATTCGATGTGGCTTAATATTTTATCAATTTTTCTGCCATGATATTACAAAAGTCAAGCACTACAATGCGTGAATTAACAATCTGATATTATGGTGTAGTGACGCTCTAGTGCTTAGATGCTCAAATTTTCTAGACTCAGGTGCTGCGAAATTAATTTATGATGCTATGGCACTATGAAGTGTTGTAGTATTGACCTTGGCTCCATCAGGGTGTTGAATTAATTATCACTTTTCTCAAAGCTTTGATGTTATGATTTCTTGATATGGTATTAGAGCATTATGAATGTTATGGCACTGGTAATTGGAGAATTGTTGCACTTATTCAAAGCTTGTGAATTTTTCTCCTTTTTCCTGAGCATTTCCTGCACAACATCTTTTAAAAATAACATTTTTACTAATATTTAAGATAATAAAATACTATAAAATTTACACTTAACTCATTTTATGCAAGAAAACTAGAGCCTTCATAAGAGGATTAGACTTTTCTCATCACCAAATGATCTTTAATCTCTAGTTGACATTCTTCCCTCATTTTACTAAGG
>NW_021513029.1:0-201 GCF_001605985.2 Dendrobium catenatum | reverse complement strand
CTTTCCTATTTACTACTTCGGCCAACAGGGAAGATTTGAAGTAGAAAGTGGAAGATCTGTGCAAGGTCATTAAGGATGTTCTAGGTGATAAAGTTGAGAAGATGCTAGTGCTTCTCTGGGAGTTGATTATGAATTTTTCATTGAGTCCGAAGTGGTTGGACCTTACAAAGCAATGATCATTCCAGCTTCAAAGATTTCAGC
>NW_021513028.1:0-211 GCF_001605985.2 Dendrobium catenatum | reverse complement strand
CACGACCCGGCCCAGTTAGCTCGCAAGTGCGAGGCGGAAACGGAGATCGGACAGAAAAGAGACCAATCAACAAAACATTACATAGAATTTTCCATAAAGAATTTAGTAAAACTAAACACATCTCCAATACATGTATGAAAGAGCCACTATGAATCCAAGTAAAAAAAAAAAAAATTTCTATTACTTTTACCTTCCAAAAGAGAGGTTTACA
>NW_021513027.1:0-392 GCF_001605985.2 Dendrobium catenatum | reverse complement strand
TTATATTAGCAAATAAAAATAAGATAAGCTTTTTTGCTCTTGAAGATTTTAACTAGGTTATAAGTGAACTAACTCAGCTCATAATATATCTCTAGCTTGAATCCTTAAATAGCTCAAGAGTTAAGCTTATCAATGAGGTCTAGCCTATACTATAGCTAGTGTAACAAATGAGCTCAAGCTCGACTTGACTCGACTCGTAAGCTCGTTGAGCCACTCAGATTAACTTAAAATATATTTAAAAGTTAATTTAAATATTTTAAAACCATTTAATAAATAGGTGATATTCAAGTTGAGTTTACTAAGTTAGTGTTAGTGTCGTATCAAACTTCAACTTTTTCAAAATTCAAAGCATTTCTATCTTAGCATACAATATTACTAGTATGAAAAAAAAA
>NW_021513026.1:0-2474 GCF_001605985.2 Dendrobium catenatum | reverse complement strand
GGGTGATAACTTTTACCACTCAACATGCATTAGAGGGTTGAGATTCTCTTATGAGCCTTGATCTTCTAAAAACAAAGTTTTCCTTTAAAAAAGAAATCTAATTCCAATCCTTTCTTTAACTTTCAAAAAATTTTAAATGGCTAGCAAATTAATCTTCTCCTTCGACTGAGAGTTGTCTTCAACAGTGAATGACCAAGGAAGCACTATAATTTTTGGGATGGGATTCAATACCCTTGAGTTCTCCATGGATGGACACCAGATAGTTATCTTTGATGCCAACAAAGAAGTTCCCCCAGTGGTTGAGTTGATTGTGGGATCTGCACCAACCTTGCCAATAGTCAGTGATGAGATAAAACAGTCTGAACCAGTCATTGAGGTGCCCACTGAAGTCAAGTCTGTCTTTGAGGAAGGGTCTAGTTTTGGGCTTCCCTTTGGTACTAAGAACCAGAAGAAGAACTACTTGAGGAGACTTAGAAAAAAGATCTCCAAGGATAAGAGAGTTATACCTTTTTTTGGCTCAGGTGGAGCCTGAGGCTACTGAGGAGCTGCCTATTCCTGCTTCCTCTCCCCTTCTCAAGGGGAGTCGCTTCTACCACCTCGCTTCTGCCCAGGGGGAGGAGAGGGCAGCTAGGATAGCCGTTTCCCCACCATGCCCAGTTGACTACTCAACCAAGAGGACTCCAAAATAAAAATACCTCTAGAGGACAGGGATATTAAGGAACATAATTCAAACTTGTGCTGCGCAGTCTGGGCAGACTAAGGAGGAGTATGTAAAATAGTTAAAGGGAGTGATCTCACATAGTTTCCAAAAAGATGTTTTGAAAGAAGAAGTGTCTAAGGTAAAGAATCTGACCCCTCAATCTATCATAAAGAATAAGAAGTATGTCAGGAAGCCTGCCACTTTAGTACTGGTTGATGGATATCATTAGGTGCCATGCCCTCCATCCTCTAAAACAGAGGGTATTGTTATGACTGGGTTTGAGAGAGGCCACCATTCTACTGGTAGACCCCTGGTATCCTCTCTTAAGCCTATAAAGTTAGCCTCATTGGTTGTCAAGCCAAGGGAGACTGAGATTTGAAGACCTGTAGATGTTAAGTGCAAGATGTCTAAGTCTCCTGAATAGAAATTTGTGCCCAAAAGAACCAAGTTGGAGAACTTACCACCACCTCCTAGAACTTCTATGTTCTTTCTTCAACTCCAATAGGTTCCAGTCACTCCTCCATTAGTCCTAGTTGACTAGATGGATGTTTCTGTCGGTACTTCAATTGTCACAATCGATAGTGCTCTTTCCGCCAGTTTAGTTCAAGATCCAGTCACCACCACTACTACAACCCTAGTTGATGACCCCCAAGATCTGAGTGTCATTCTTAGGCTCCTTAGTCAGGTGTATGAGGACCTTACCTTACCAGATGTAGGAGCCATCACCTTACAAGATCCTGCTTTGCCCCCCGAGGTATTTGTCCCTCACCCTGTAGAGGATGCCACTCTTTTGACTACCAGTTCTGGGATAGTAGAAGAGGAGAGAACTGGCCAGGATATAGAGATGAAAGATGAACCAGTTTCGGAGCCTCAGCCATATCCTAATCCAAAGCTTACAAAAATCATCTCCAAGTTAGATTCTGAAGAACTATTTCATATGGCTGAGTATAAAGGGTACTTGCCCCTCGATCCCAAGTCAATTGAGGATAGATCGGTCGAGGAGGTAGTACGAGAGATAAGGAATATTCTGTTAAATAAAAAAGGAATGGCCTCTTTTGACCCAGCTCTGGATGACCTCCTCGGATATGAGGATGATTATATTGGTAGCATTTGTATGGTTGAAACCAAAGGGTCTAACAAAAAAGGTGAGCCCAGCAAGCATCGACCTGTTAGAGATGAGGATTCACCTGCTATCGAGTCAGATTCAGATGAGTCAATAAAAGCTAGAGATGAAGAGCATATAAGAAACTTGGAGACTCAGCTGGCAGGCATGATGTCACAAGTTCAGGGAAATGCAACAAAGGTTGGATAAATTACAGCAAGAGTCCTTTAAAATCCAACAATCAGCTTGAGAGATCACAGAAAAAGCTAAACGGGAAGAATCAAGTTCCAAATCTCTCGAGTTAGCACATATGATCCCTCATTGCCCACTAGAAGCACCTCCAGTTCAGCCCACAGTTTCCACTGCCCCTCTAATTCTGCCTCAGAAAGACATTAAACAACTGATTGAGGACCAGGTAAGGGAGGTCTTAACTCTTTCACAAGGGACCACGTCTACTCCAAAGGGTAGACCATACCCCAAGGAATATGACTCAGTCCCTTATCCAAAGGGATTTTTGCCACGGTCATTTAAAATTTTCACCGGAGTCAAAAACCCAAGGCAGCATCTGGCTCACTTTCGAGTGAGCTGTTGCAACGCAGGAGGATTGGATGCTCTACTTTTTCGACAGTTTGTAAGTAGTCCGTCTGGCATTACTTTTGAGTGGTACGTATA
>NW_021513025.1:0-332 GCF_001605985.2 Dendrobium catenatum | reverse complement strand
AGAGGGAGAGGGATAGAGAGAGGGAGAGAGAGAGAGATGGAGAAAGAGAGAGAAGGAGTGAGTGAGAGAGATAGGGAGACAGAGAGAGTGAGAGAGAGAGAGAGAGAGAGAGAGAGAGAGAGAGAGAGAGAGAGAGAGAGAGAGAGAGCAAGGGAGTGCACGAAAGAGGGAGAGAGAGTGTGAGAGAGAGAGGGAGAGGAAGAGAGTGTGAGTGGGAGAGAGGGAGAGAGAGAGAGAGGGAGAGAGAGGGAAGAGAGAGAGAGAGTAAGGGAGAGCAAACTAGAGAAAGAGCAAGTTAGAGAAAGAACAAGAGAGAGCAAGAAAGAGCAAGG
>NW_021513024.1:0-544 GCF_001605985.2 Dendrobium catenatum | reverse complement strand
AAAAGATTTTAAATCAAAAGTAGGATAACCTCCTTTAGAAAATAGAGATTGAGAATTAAAAAAAAAATGAGTTTCCTTCCTTTGACTGTTTTAGAGAAGTCACACACAACTTACCAAAGATTTCAAGAAAAATCAGGAAGTATATTTTTCATTTTTAGAAAAGTGAATGTGTGTGTTGATGAGAGAAAAAATTTAACGAAAACAAAAACACGAAAAAAAAAGCGAAATCAAAAAAGAAAGACACAAATAAGGCATTTAACCATTATCACTTTCCAGGTCTGATGCTTCAGAGATCAGATCTGCCCATGAGATTTTTTTGCTTTTCATTATTTCCCCAGTTTAAATTTAGCTTCGTTTTACCCTTTTCTTTTGCAGGAAGAATTCTTAAATTAGGGCACTCATTTTTCATATGTCCAGGTTTGCTGCATCAAAAACAAATAACGTTAGAGGAAATATTAACATTCTTACCATTTTTACCTTTTTTCCACTTTTGCTTATGCTTTGATAAGCTTTGTGATTTGCTTGATAAGTCATTGCTATCGTC
>NW_021513023.1:0-348 GCF_001605985.2 Dendrobium catenatum | reverse complement strand
GGAATAAATTTTATTTAAATAAATTAGTTTTTTATCTATATTTATATTAAATTTTCAAATATATGTTAAATAAAAATTTTGACAAATGAACATGACTACATATGTGAGAACCAAAAAGAACAGATATTTATCTAAATATCAACTAATTTATTTCAGTGTTTAGATAAATAGATTTATGTTATGGATAATTATTAGAATAATTTAAATCAAAATAATAATAATTCTGAAAGGATGTATTAGAAGAGGCTTTTGATGAGTGGTTAGAAGGTGGGACCCACTTCTCATTGCTCTTATAATCATAACCGTGGATAACTCATAGAAAATGCTTTGCTAGGGAAAAAGGTTCGG
>NW_021513022.1:0-214 GCF_001605985.2 Dendrobium catenatum | reverse complement strand
GACGGTGAGTTGTACTTGGCAGATGGAAAAATTAATTTGGGAAGTGGGAAGCAAATTTGGCTATAAAAAGGAGAGCCGCAGTTCGTTTCCTTTCACTCCTCTTCAAGCTCAGCTTGCCTCAAATAATCGAGAACCAAAATCTTAAGGAATGTTATTCTTTTTTTAATTTTTCAGTTATTTATTTCTTTTTATTTTTATTATGAATTTTTTTTAT
>NW_021513021.1:0-276 GCF_001605985.2 Dendrobium catenatum | reverse complement strand
ACACGAATACGAGACGAAGGGCAACCAATGCCCCTAATATTCCAAATGATTGTATTAAACATAAAAAAGATGTTAATGAGAAGTATTAGACCTAGTGTTCCTAGGAGGTTGCAAATAACCTGCTTAGATTTCCTACCTTTTTTACTCTGAACTTTAATAAAACTATTATCATTATCCTCTCTAATATGACATTTAGCATTCATATCCAAATCTTCAGAATCAGTAAAGCACCACTATTATAGTTAGAATGGTTTGGAGTCTTACCCTCCAAGAGTA
>NW_021513020.1:0-229 GCF_001605985.2 Dendrobium catenatum | reverse complement strand
AGGTCTGAGAGCGATGAAGTTGCCTTCATCTCAAGGCAATTCAGAAACTTTCTAATTAAGAAATAAAAGCATTATTGGAGAGAAGATAAGGATAACAAATATTCTAAAGGATCTTTTGATGTTATTTGTAATGAGTGTAGGAAGCCTGGACATGTAAAAGCTGATTATGCTACACTTCAAAATCACTCAAGCAAAGAAAAGGAAAAGGGTGAGGAGAAATCCAAGTTCA
>NW_021513019.1:0-254 GCF_001605985.2 Dendrobium catenatum | reverse complement strand
AGTACAACACTTTACATTGGCTCTTCTTTTAGTAAAGCTTGAATAACTGTTGATGGGAACACTAAACAAATTTAGTTAAAATGCTTATCTTAATTTCATTCATTATCGATTGTAATGGGCAAAAGAGAAATGTGTTGTCTCTCTTAGGAAAAGAATTTATTGAGTACTGTAGCATTTCTTTGTGTTAAGGCCTTTTGTGAATACATGAGTTTTCATCAAACTTATTTGGAAATATTTGAGGATGGTTCGCATCC
>NW_021513018.1:0-222 GCF_001605985.2 Dendrobium catenatum | reverse complement strand
GAAAAAGGAAGTTTGATTTGAGTTGAATGGTTTTTTTTCCATCATCCTGCAACAAAGTTTGTCATCATTAAAAAGCTGAAAAATAAAAATAACAACTTAAAAAAGATTAGTACACTGGATATCATATATTCGTTTATTTTTGCACAAAAGTCAATGCTCTTCATTCCATATGTATAGATTCAGAAGCATTCCCAATTTTCTCAAATTTTAGGAAGTGAGATC
>NW_021513017.1:0-205 GCF_001605985.2 Dendrobium catenatum | reverse complement strand
AAGTCTCTTCAAAATCAATACCTTCAATTTAATTATAACCCTTAGCCACAAATCTAGCCTTATTTCTAATCATAATTCCTGAATCATTCATTTTATTTTTAAGCACCCACTTTGTTCCAACTATACTTTGATCATTTGGCATTTCAATCAATTTCCAAACATCATTCTTAACAAAATGATTAAACTCCTCTTGCATGGACAAAAT
>NW_021513016.1:9768-17305 GCF_001605985.2 Dendrobium catenatum | reverse complement strand
TAAGGAAAACCATTGTCAAGAGAACCTCTCTGAGACGAACGAGTGTTTTTTCCTAAAAAAATGTGACCAAATGACACTCCAGCAGGCAAAAAAATAGTAGGTGATGAGGTGGGAGGCAGTTAGGGATAAAACCCTGGCAGAGCACTTGATGGCTTTTATTATTATCCTTATTTTAACATATGATCATGTTTCAATTGAAACTCTAAAGCATTCATGGGTTGGAAAGTTCTAATTTGTTCATCTGCCCATGAATGCCATTCAATTTTGTTCCTTTGATTTGAAATTAAAAATTATTTGTAATATGGGATATACAACTCCATAATGCATGTGGACCATAAATCTAATATTTTTTAAGGAAGATTATTTTATTTTAATCAATTTTTATGTAAATTTATAAAGATTCCTAAAATTTATGTCATTAAAAAACCATCATTATCTCAAAATGAATTTCATTTCAGTACTTATGGATCTATTTTATGATCCAAAGTGACCTTTTTTGAGCATTAAGCTTTGGCTAACAACCATGAACTAACTATGTCATCTATTGCAAGTGAGTTTGTGGAATTATATCTTTTGTTGAACTTTGAAGATGTGGTTTTGTGGGATCATAAGATGATTGGTACAATTTAAATAGTGGCTTTAAATTAAAAAAAAAAATCCAACATTTTCCTCAAAGCCAATGGTCATATTTTGGGGAATGTTTTCAAGTGACATCATAATATATAGAAACATAACAAGAATTGGTTTCTCCATGAAGTGCATAGTGAAATTGTAGATGATTTCCATCCCCCATAACAAGATTCTTAGTGGATAATAATAGTTTGATATATACAAATGTATGAAAGCTCTTAAATGCCAATATTAATAGTAACATTGATTCACCTTACTATATAAAAGAAAATAATTACAATAATGTAGGGACACTTCTCTCACATAAGTTATTATGGATCATAATCATGAAGCTTAAATATCTCAACATATTATTACTAACGGATGTGTAAGTATTAATGTTTCTAGTAGAAATTTTACTCTAGTGGTTGTCCTTCCATCTATCGAACCTTCTCATCATAATTAGGTAGTAAAAACCTTTTTTTTGTTAAAACTCATAGAGGGGCCTACGCGTTAATTCCAAAAAAAAATATTTACAAAATCCTTAAAAGGATCCTCCAGCTCGCAACTGCTCAAAAGAGCTACAAAAAAGTCAAAATAAAACCTAAGAGGCGCCTGTGGTTCCTTTTTCTAAGATTACAAAAAAACATAAATAAAAGCTCGGGCTGCAAGTAGATAGCTCCCAAAAAAGGGAGAGCAAATTAATCCTGTTCAGCACATTCTTCCTGCAAAAATTGTGATCAAAATTCAAGCGGCTCTGAAAAATACAAAAGCCGAGAACCTTGCAATCATTGAAGCTCCAAAAAACTGAAGAGAAATTTTTCCTGCAAGAAAAACTCTAAAAAGAAATATTAGAATAGTAGTAATTAATACAACAATTAGACTAAACAATATGAGTAATGTTGAAAAACAAGTCACTGGAAATAGAAATAAACCCCTACAGATCACGCAAGACAGATCTAATATAGGACATGCCCCAAACAACAGAATTGATAGCCTGATAGAAGTCCTCCCTCATAATCGCCATATCATAGACAATAATCCTCTTAGGTAACCCAATAATACTCGAAACATAGATCAACTCACTACATACATCCAGATAACAGTAGTAATACAAACCTGAGTGTTATAAGGGAAAGACAAATCCAAATGACTCGCCAGCTGAAAAATATAGCCAAAAAACTTCAGCTGAGAAGAAAGCCACCCAGTCACAGCCCACAGTAACTCGAAAAAGAACATCTCCCCAGTAAAAACCCACACCAGCAAAGAAAGATACTATGGTTTAATGCCTAGCAACTAGAGGCATAAACAAAACAGCTCACACGAGCAGCCAACAAGAACCTAGAACACACAACCAGTGCAGTCAAGCATGACGAATATAAGGAATACCATTCTTGTCCAGATTAATCATGCCTCTAAGAGGGGGAGGCAGATTATTCACAGGTAATTCCTGAACAATATAACTTTGGGAGCCATAATTAGCCAACCAGTCCGCACACACGTTACCTTCATAATATATATGGGAAATATTAAAATTAAGCATATAAAGAGCCATCTTAACTTTCTTGATAGTGTAAAAATCCTGCGAAAAACCAGCATTATTATCAGAAATCACATGAATAACAAGTTTAGAATCAATCTCAATATTCACATGATGAAGACCCAATCTCAAGCAAATATCTAAACCATGAGATAAACCCAATAGTTCGGCAGTCAAAATAGAACATGAATTCAAAGGGCCAAAGAAAGCAGCAATAGGATTGCCAATATGATTGTGGATGATGCCACCCATGCCAGCAGAATTAACACCAACTGACCCATCCGTATTAACTTTAACATAAGGAAGAATGGGTTTGAGCCATCTCACAATATGGTCCATCTTTCCCACAGCTCCAGTATCATTTCTGATCCCAAAATGATTGGCTAACATATTACAATTCCTAAAGTTTTTAGATGAAATAAGGTTAACATAAATCAACTGTAGAACCTTATTCCTAACACTGGTAATGATCTAATTTGTATACATCTTGATTTCATTATGCTTAGAATCATTCCAAGCTTTCCAAAGGTACCAAATAATCAAGATAGGAAGCAAGTTATGAATATGACATGTTCCCTTAGAAAACCACATTTTAAGAATATCAGCCAAATAATAATTAGCATTAAAAACACCCAAACCAGCCAGATTAAAGAAATGGTACCAAACTCTTCGAGCAATAACACTATTAACAAACACATGTTGAATGCTTTCAATATTGAAACATCATTGACATTTAGAAGCAAAGCTAAAACCTTTCTTCCATAAAATGTTATCCACAGGCAAAAAACCTTTAAGACATCTCCAAGTTAATAAGGAATAAGATAAAGGAATTGTGTTATGCCAAAGAGACTCAAAGATGTGGGAGGTCTCTTCTTTAAATCTAATATCCTCCCAGACCTTTTTAAAACTGAATTTACCAGAAGAAGATAACTTAAAAATAATTTTATCTTTTAACTGTAATTGTCAAGGAATTTTAATAATTTTCTCAATAATATCTTGGGGGACCACCTCCTGAAGTTTTGACAGGTTCCAATTCCCATTTTGGATAAAATCATTAACTCTAGTATTATCAATGGTATGGGTATAATGATAGTTATCAATACATAAAGTAACCAACCAATTATCTTGCCAAAATGAAGCCTCCTCATTTCTGATCCCCCATTGAATATAATGTTCAGCTTCCCATTTGACATTACAAAGTCTTTTTCAAACAGAAGAATCAAAAGGTTTGCAGTGACAAATAAGAGGATTAAGCTCCTTACAATATTTAACCTTCATAAATTGAGCCCATATATTGTTATTATATCAAAAACCAAACCAAAGTTTATGAGAAAAAGCATGCACAGTGTCAGAAATGGACTTGCAACTAAGAGATTCTTCTTTATAGACCCCACAAACTTTTCTCCAAGTCGCCCAATTGATACAAGATTTGTTGTTGGTAGCACCCCAAAAAAACTATTTTATCATTTTTTCCATTCTCATACAAACAGTAGACGGAGGTTGCAAAGTTTGAAATAAAAATATAGGAATATAACTTAGAACACTTTTTATCAAAATCAATCTACTTCCAAATAAAAGGAAATTCGAAGACCAATAAAGAAATTTTCTTTGAAAGATAGTAAAAATATTTTCAAAAAGAAGATTCTTTTTCCTACCTTTAAAAAGAGGAGTTCCAATATATTTAATAGGAAGTAAAGACGGGTTAAAGCCACAAACTCTTTTGATCTTACTCAATCTGTTGCTATTCACATAGTTCCCAGTAATGAAGTTACTCTTATTCCTATTAATAGATAAACCATAAATATCTTGAAAAGCAGCTAAAAATTAAGCAAAAATTTTAACATTTTTAATAGAAGCATTCGAGAAAATAATAAAATCATCAGTAAAATTAAGGTGAGTAATAGGAAAGCCACCAACCGTACGAAAGGTAAGGTTAGGATACCTTCTGTAAAGATTCTCAAGCCCTCTAGAGAGAAATTCCATGGCTATAATAAATAATGAGGGGAATAAAGGGTACCCTTGTCTAAGACCATGCTTGGATGTAAAGAAATCATGATTACTACCATTGATGATAACATGTAGAGAAGAAGCTATTTTCAATACTATTCTTAATATGCATAAGAAAATACTGATTAAAACTAAATAGAGAAAGAATTTTGTAAGGGAATTCCCAATTCAAATTATCATAGTAATATCGAGTTTAAAAAGAATGTTACCTCCAGTAGCTTTAGCATTGATATCATGAACCATCTCTTGAACTAATAAAATATTATCAAAAATGCTCCTACCTTCACAAACCCAGTTTGGTTGAAGGAAATAATTCTCAACAAAATTAAACATAATATAGAGGCAATGATTTTAGCCATAAGTTTGTTAAAGAAAGTACAAATACTAAAAGGTCTAAAATCATTCCAATAAATAGTATTGTCTTTTTTAGGGATAAGCACAATATTGGTGGAAGAAAAAAATTTTGAGTACGGATAACCTTTAAAAAAATCATGCACAGCTTCAACCATATCAATTTTAATAATATCCCAAGTTTTAACAAAAATTTTGGTAGTAAAATCATCAGGCCCAGCCACAGAATCCCCATTCATGTCTTTAATGATGGTCCAAATTTCATCTTCCGTAGGAAGTTGAGTAAGCAACTGATTGTCTTCCTCACCCACAAGATTAGGGATCACACTGGAGTTAGTAATAAGAATAGTAAAGTTGGCAATATTGAAAATCTCTTTAAAATACTCCACACCAAAACTAACAATAGAATTCTCCGTATCATAAATACAACCCTGGTTATCAACCATCCTGTGAATATGACTTTTAATTCTATTTTTGTTAGCTAAAGCATGAAAAAAAAGAAATATTTCTATCTCCATCCAAAATGATAGAAGCAGAGGCCTTTTGTTTCCAAAAAATATCTTTTTGATTTTGCAAATGGAAAAGATGAAGTTTAGCATTAGCAAGATTGGAAAGGTTCTCACCAGAAGGATTATCCAGAAATAACTTATCCAACACCAAAACCTGATCTTCAGCTTCCTTAATATTATAAAAAATAATTTTGAAGACATGCTTATTCCACCATCTAAGAAGTTATTTAAGTCTACTTAACTTAGCCCAGAGCCTAGCTATGCCATTAATATTGTTATCAGGAAAAACAATAGCATGCAAATTATTAGACACCACATTAAGAAAATAAAAGTGATTAATCCACATATTTTGAAATCTAAAAGCCAAAGAAGCCTTCATGTTGTTATTAGAGATATTCATAAGAAGCCATGCATGGTCAGATAAGAATCTACTCAAGTGCTGAACTTGAGTCATATGAAAATTGCTAATCCATTCATTATTAAATAGGATTCTATCAAACCTTTGCCACATCTTAGATCTACTCCAAGAAAAATTATTGCCAGAGAAACCAATGTCCATTAAATTGCAATTAGAGATCATTTGATTAAAGTCATCCATAGCATTAACATTAGGAGGGTTTCCCCCTATTCTTTCACTAGAATTAAAAATAATATTAAAGTCACCTCCTACACACCAAGGACAATTAGAGTTGTGACCAAATCTGATAAGCACTCCCAAAGAGGAAATCGGCCCATTCTTGTAGAAATAACATACACAAAAGATGCATTAAATATAAAATTATTATAGGAAATTTGGACATGTACAACTTGTTGAAAATTAGAAATGACAATAACGTTGAAATGATTTTTCCACCAAATTCAAATTTTATTAGAACAGTTAGCAAAAATTCTGTTAAAACCTAAATGAGAAGCATTAGAAACAATTTTATCAGCAGAGATAAAAGGTTCAAGTAAAACCAATAAATGAATGTTGTACACACGACATAAATTCCTGACACGAGTCTTAGAATCAGACCCCCCAATCCCTCTCACATTCCAAATAAAGGCTTTAATCATTGGAATTGTTGGTATTAGCTTGAGCCCTAGTAGAACGAAGAGTATCTGGTAAAGGGATTTTTCCATTTTTTTTCTTTTGTATCTTAGGAGAGCCTTCTTCCTCATTAGTTTTAGCAACATTTTCAAGAGAAGCCGATGAAGAAGCAATCTTGTGACAATCCCCATTTCCCTTATTATCTATATGGTCCACTGAAATAATCTTATTATTACTGGGGATATATTCCCCTTCTTCGCATTCCTCCATATACTCCATTCCCTTATCATTATTATCTATATTATATAAGCATTAGATTCGGAGTTACAACATTATGAAGCATAGAGTAAACCAAAATAAAAATATTAGGAATGTTTTCACTATCCTCAGTATTTTTCTTATTGACCAACTCTTTCACAAGAGAATTGCTAGGAGAATTATCTAAAACCACCATATTATCCGAAGCAATAATAGTATCATTTCCAACCTTCTCAACATTGGAAAAGTTTTCACCTTGAATCACAGGAGACATGATCTCAGCTTTGTAGTCGTATTTTCCACCATTCCAGTGGAGTTGTTGGAAACTTTCATAAGCTCCGGATGTAGTTTAAAGCATTCAGACACCACATAACCGTGAGATTTACAATGATTACAAAAATCAGGAACCTTTTCAAATCAACCTTTTGTAAATAACCAAAAGCTTTAGAACCAACCCAAACTTCCTTAGCATGCTTCTTAATAATATCAACTTCAACTAAAACCCGAGCCACAGAAGGCCGTGTTCTAGAGGCAGTTGCTTGATCCGTTTGTAAGGGCCGACCAAAAATCAAACCAAGGACATGCAAGACTTTAGAATTAAGAAAATAAAGTCTAAGATTTGGAAAAGAATCCATATAGGTACAATCGGGGATTCTTCTTTGACATCAAAGAAAAGCATCCACTTCAAAATACGCATCTGATAATTAAGTATGAAGTAAGATCTACGGGCAAAAACACGACTTTAGTTCAGATCATTAGAAAGTTGGATAGCAACATGTTTAGAATCTAATAGACCAACGGAATAAAAACCCAAAAGCTTAAGATTTCTGAAGAAAGCTCGTATCGCATCAAGATTTGGCCGTCGGATGCCAAACTTACCAACCAAAGTAAAATGAAAGGGGGAAGCAAGTTTTAAAAGTTCAACATCAAAGATCAAGACAACCGGCACACCATTAAAGTGGTTTGAGAAAGAGAATGTAAGGTATCACCTGTCGATCCTAAAAGAACATCCTTAAAAGATCGAGATTTAGGAGGAGAAGGAACCTCCGAGTCTTTGTTGAAAAAGCCTTTGTTCGGATCTTGTACCTGAGAGAAGACCTTTCCCCAAGGCTTTGAGGAGGAAGTCCAACCATCGCAGCAAGGCCCTAAGAGGGCCGAAAACCAACACGATTACAAGCAGAGAAGGATGAACAAACGATCGCACAAAATGCCCCCCCCCCCCCCCCCCCGGGG
>NW_021513016.1:0-9269 GCF_001605985.2 Dendrobium catenatum | reverse complement strand
TCTTCCTCACCCACAAGATTAGGGATCACATTGGAGTTAGTAATAAGAATAGTAAAGTTGGCAATATTGAAAATCTCTTTAAAATACTCCACACCAAAACTAACAATAGAATTCTTCGTATCATAAATATAACCCTTCTTATCAACCATCCTGTGAATATGACTTTTAATTCTATTTTTGTTAGCAAAAGCATGAAAAAAAAGAAGTATTTCTATCTCCATCCAAAATGATAGAAGCAGAGGCCTTTTGTTTCCAAAAAATCTCTTTCTGATTTTGCGTATGGAAAAGATGAAGTTTAGCATTATCAAGATTGGAAAGGTTCTCACCAGAGGGATTCTCCAGTAACAACTTATCCAGCACCAAAACCTGATCTTCAGCTTCCTTAATATTATCAAAAATATTTTTGAAGACATGCTTATTCCACCATCTAAGAAGTTATTTAAGTCTACTTAACTTAGCCCAGAGCCTAGCTATGCCATTAATATTGTTATCAGGAAAAAAAATAGCATACAAATTATTAGACACCACATTAAGAAAATCAGAGTGATTAATCCACATATTTTGAAATCTAAAAGCCAAAGAAGCCTTCATGTTGTTATTAGATATATTCATAAGAAGTCGTGCTTGGTCAGATAAGATTCTACTCAAGTGCTGAACTTGAGTCATATGAAAATTGCTAATCCATTCATTATTAAATAGGATTCTATCAAACCTTTGCCACATCTTAGATCTACTCCAAGCAAAATTATTGCCAGAGAAACTAATGTCCATTAAATTGCAATTAGATATCATTTGATTAAAGTCATCCATAGCATTCACATTAGGAGGGTTTCCCCCTATTCTTTCACTAGCATTAAAAATAATATTAAAGTCACCTCCTACACATCAAGGACCATTAGAGTTGTGAGCAAAATCTGATAAGCACTCCCAAAGAGGAAATCAGCCCATTCTTGTAGAAATCACATACACAAAAGATGCATTAAATATAAAATTATTATAGGAAATTTGGACATGTACAACTTGTTGAAAATCAAAAATGACAATAACATTGAAATGATTTTTCCACCAAATTCAAATTTTATTAGAACAGTTAGCAAAAATTCTGTTAAGACCCAAACGAGAAGCAGTAGAAACAATTTTATCAATAGAGATAGAAGGTTCAAGTAAAACCAAAAAATGAATGTTGTACACACGACATAAATTCCTGACACGAGTCTTAGAATCAGACCCCCCAATCCCTCTCACACTCCAATTAAGGGCTTTAATCATTAGAATTTTTTGTATTAACTTGTGCCCTAGTAAAACGAGGAGTATCTGGTTAAGGGATTTTTCCATTTTTCTTTTTTTTCTTTTGTATCTTAGGAGAGCCTTCTTCCACATTAGTTTTAGCAACATTTTCAAGAGAAGCAGATGAAGAAGCAATCTTGTGACAATCCCCATTTCCCTTATTATCTATATGGTCCACTGAAATAATCGTATTATTACTGGGGATATATTCCCCTTCTTCTCATTCCTCCATATACTCCTTTCTCTTATCATTATTATCTATATTATATAAGCATTAGATTCGGAGTTACAACATTATGAAGCATAGAGTCAACCGAAATAAAAATATTAGGAATTTTTTCACTATCCTCAGTAATTTTCTTATCGACCAACTCTTTCACAGGAGAATTGCTAAGAGAATTATCTAAAACCACCATATTATTCAAAGCAATAATAGTATCATTTCCAACCTTCTCAACATTAGAAAAATTTTTACCTTGAATCACAGGAGACATGATCTCAGCTTTGTCATTAGAGGTAGCCGTATTTTCCACCATTCCAGCGGAGTTGTTGGAAACTTTCTTAATCTCCGGATGTAGTTTAAAGCATTCAGACACCACAAGACCGTGAGATTTACAATGATTAAAAAAAATCATGAACCTTTTCAAATCAACCTTTTGTAAATAACCAAAATCTTTAGAACCAACCCAAACTTCCTTAGCATGCTTCTTGATAATATCAACTTCAACTAAAACCCGAGCCACAGACGGTCGTGTTCTAGAGGCAGTTGCTTGATCCGTTTGTAAGGGCCGACCAAAAATCAAACCACGGACATGCAAGACTTTAGAATTAAGAAAATGAAGTCTAAGATTTGGAAAAGAAATCCATATAGGCACAATCGGGGATTCTTCTTCGACATCAAAGAAAGGCGTCCACTTCAAAATACGCATCTGATAATTAAGTATGAAGTAAGATCCACGGGAAAAAGCACGACTGTAGTCCATATCATTAGAAAGTTGGATAGCAACATGTTTAGAATCTAATATACCAACGGAATAAAAACCCAAAAGCTTAAGATTTCTGAAGAAAGCTCATATCGCATCAAGATTTGGCCGTCGGATGCCAAACTTACCAACCAAAGTAAAATGAAAGGGGGAAGCAAGTTTTAAAAATTCAACATCAAAGATCAAGACAACCGGCACACCGTTAAAGTGGTTTGAGTAAGAGAAGGTAAGGTATCACCTGTCGATCCTGAAAGAACATCCTTAAAAGATCAAGATTTAGGAGGAGAAGGAACCTCGGAGTCTAAGTTGAAAAAGCCTTTGTTCGGATCTTAAACCTGGGAGGCGACCTTTCCCCAAGGCTTTGAGAAGGATGTCCCAGCCATCGCAGCAAGGCCCTAAGAGGGCCGAAATCAACATGAATACAAGCAGAGAAGGATGAACAAATGATCGTACAAAATCCCCCCTGAGAGAGCACGAAGAGGGAAGAAGAAGGCAAACCTTAGAATCGTCTGAGCGGCGCTAGGGCGAGAGCGTGGTTTCGTAAGTGATCAGCCCGTTGATTTTCTTATCATACCTAGTAAAAACTTATTAATAACAATAATGATATCACCATATTTATGTATAAAGACTAAGGCGCTAGTTTAGATCATATCCCACCTTCATCTTATACCTATTAATCAATAATGGAATTAGACTATGATATTTCTTTTTGTAAATTTTTGCATTAGAAGAAAATCAAATAATAGCTAGCCATTTACTATAATAATATGAAAACAAATCCATCCCTTTGAGTGCTAAATGGATCTTGGTTTATTAGTTTATGACAAAACTTATTTGCCAAAAAGTGATAAGATATTGCATTGGGGTAGTAGTTCGTGAAGTTACTATTCATATTCCAAGCTTTCTACTAGCTTTATTATTAATATACATTAACAATCTGATTGGAAACCTCTTTAAAAATCTATTATAATCATTGTAACTTCGTATTTGAAATTTGAGTTTTAATATTTGCACCTTATGTTTTGGCTCAAAAAAAGTTATATATCAGGTGACTTCTTTTAGGCTTGACTTATAATTTTATTTCATATCAATAAAGTTTAGTTCCTTTAGAAAATAAGATATATATATATATATATTAGGGGAAACCCACGGAGGGGCCTACGCGTTTATATAATTTGAAAAATATAAGTCCTTAACGGGACATTCAGCTCACTAATGCTTGACTGAGCTACTAAATATAAAGTTAAAGAAAAAACCTAAGATCCAAATTTCCCCACCTATATCAGATACAAAATTGCCTAAGAACATTCTAAGGCAACGCTGAAAAAGCATCCAAAAAAGAAAGACCAAAATAATGACATTCAGCCCCGTCTTTCCACAAAAATCCAGCTTGAAAGCTACAAAATTACTACAAAACAAAACAAGAAAACCACAAAAAAGAGCAAAAAATACAGAATAATATATGAAAAACTTATGGCTGCTGCAATTATGCTCAAGAAATCTTTCTTTGTAGCGGATGTACCTACTATCACAGTCAAAATTCCCAATCTAGTTAGAATTATCAAAATAATTGTTCATATGAATAATAGAGCAAACCTGTTGACACCAATGTAAAGCACCACAAGTAACAATCCTGCCACCCGCAATTAATAGAAAAAAAAACAACATCAACCCAGGAAACCAGAATACATCACAATAATATAACACAAGGAAGAGCAGCATAAAGAAATACAACAGCAGAACAAAGAGAGTCAACTCAACCTGATATAAGGAAGTCTGATTTTATCAAGTTTAACAAGCCCAGTTAATAGACTAGGCAAATTCTCATTATCAAATTCCACCTCACTGTTCAGATTACACCCAAATTTGGCTAACCAATCAGCACAAGCATTTTCTTCCCTCAAAATATGATTGATAGAACAATTCATATTAGAAATCGCCATACGAACCTTTCTAATAAGATAGAAAAACATAGGATATAAGACACTATAATTATTAATAATCTAAATTAATAACATAGCATCCAATTCAACATCCATATTAGTAAAACCCCTACTCAGACAGCTATCCAAACCCTTAGCTAACCCCAGGAGCTCAGCCAAATTTACATTACACGGATATAAAGGGCCCGCATAAGTAAATATGACATTGCCAGAGCTATCACGAAGAATACCACCCATACCCGTAGACGTTTTTCCTATATAACCATCAATGTTGAGTTTAAAAATAGGATAGACAGGTTTTAACCATCTCACAACCCTTTCCCTTTTCATTAAATTCTCATTCTCCAACTGAATACCGAGATAAACAGCAAAATACTCATAATTTCTAAAAAATTTACTTTTAATAAGATTGGCAGAGAAACTCTAACAAATCTTATTTTTAACATTAGAAATAATAACATTGGCATTCATTTTAACACCGTTATGCTTTGCCTCATTTCTAGCCTTCCAGATAAACCACAAAATAAAAATGGGCAGCAAATTCAAAACGTGACCTTCAGGATTATTCATCCAATCCTTAAGCATATCCAAAACAGTGCAGTTACCCGAGAAATTAAAAACTTTATTAACAGAATTCGCATAGAAATTCCAGACCTTTTGAGCAATAGAGCTATTAATAAAGTCATTGTCAATACTTTCAATATTGAAACAACATTGGCATTTAGAAGGAATATAAAAACCTTTTTTCCATAGACGATTATCCATCGACAAAAAACCCTTAATGCATCTCCAGACCAGAATAGAGTAGGACACCGAAATTTTTTTATGCCACAAAGTTTTGTAAATAGAATAATGAACATTTTAAACTCTAATAACATCCCACACAATTTTGAGTTTAAAAAGCCCATTAGAAGACCTGCTAAACATGATACTATCAGTGTCATTAAGATGTAATGGAATGCTCAAGATTTGGTACAAAAGATTAACTGGTAAAAGCTCACTAAGCTTAGTAATATTCCAGCTCCCATTCGCAATAAAATCCTTAACTTTAGTATTGACTAAGGTATGAGTATTAAGTAAATTATCAATAAAACCATTACCCAACCAGTTATCTTGCCAAAAGAAAATATTCCCTTTACCCATGCCCCATTGAATAAATTAATCAGCTTCCAAACTAATATAGCACAACTGTTTCCAAACAAAAGAATCAGTATTCTTAAATTTACAGAAAATCAGATGCACATTCTTGCAATATTTGACATGCATAAACTTAGCCCATAAACTCTTTTTAGCTCTAAAAGAAAATCATAATTTGTGAGAGAAAGCATGAAACATATCCAAAATGCTCTTACACCATAAACCACCTTCATTGAAAGGGCCACACGTACATTTTATTCCAAATAGTCCAGAATATGCAAGAATGATCACCTTTAGCTCCCCAAAAAAATTTATTGATCAATCTCTAATCTCAAGGAAATAGTAGGAGAGGGTTGAAGAGTATGGAATAAAAAGATTGGTATAGAATTTAAAACATGCTTAATCAAAACCATTCTGCCACCAAAAGAAAGAAAATTCGTGGTCCAATTAGTAATTTTACCTTGAATAACAGAGAATAAATTCTAAAAAGTACTAGCTTTCTTCCTACCTATAAAAATAGGAGTACCCAAATACTTAATAGGTAAAGAAGAACAATTAAAATTACACAAACCTTTCATGTTATGGATCTTACTTTGACTAATCGACTTTGCAGTGATAAAATTACTTTTGTTGTTATTAATAGAGAGGCCACTCATCTTTTGAAAAGCATCAAGAAAATTGATTAACAACTTAAAATTATTCAAACTACCATTAGAAAAATTGATAAAATCATCAGCAAAATTGGGATGAGTAATAGAAATACCCCCAATCATACGATAAAGCAGAGAGGGATATCTAAGATATAATTCCTCCAAACCTCTGGATAAATAATCAACAGCAATAATAAATAAAGAAGAAGATAACGGGTCACCTTGCCGTAAACCTTTGGATGACTTAAAGTAGCCATGATTTCTCCCATTAATAATAATGCAGAAAAAACAATTCTCAATACTGTTTTTCACAAGTAAGATAAAATCATGAGAAAAGCAAAATAAAGATAAAATCTTATTTAAAAAATCCCAACTCAGGTTATCATAAGCTTTGGTGATGTCCAGTTTAAAAATAATATTACCACCTTTCACTTTAGCATTGATGTCATGTGTAATCTCCTGAGTAAGCAAAACATTATAAAAAATGCTCCTACCTTTAACAAAACCAGTTTGATTTTTAGAAATGATTCTAGGTAAAATATTAACCAATCTAGCCGAAATAATCTTCGGAATCAACTTATTAAAGAAAGAACATAAGCTTAGGTCTAAAATCATTCCACTCATTAGTGCTATCTTTTTTGGGAATTAACACAATATTAGCAGAGGAGAAAAACTTAAGATACGGCTTACCTGAGAAAAATTCATTGACAGATTCTAAAATATCCAACTTAATAATATGCCAGGTTTTAACAAAAAATTTAGTAGTGAATCCATCTGGGCAGGCCACCGAATCAACCTTCATAGTTTGCAAAATATTCCAAACTTTCTCCTCCAAAGGAGGTTTAGTTAACATAATATTATCACTATCAGTAATGCAGGAAGGAACAATATGAGGATTCACAAAGAAGAAATATGACAATCATTATTGAAAATATTCTTAAAATGCTCAACCCCCGATTTGATAATAGAATCCTCCTCCTCCAAGATTTTACCATCTTTATCCATAATTTTGAAAATATGGCTCCAGATTTTTTTCTTATTAGATAAAGCATGGAAAAACTGAGTATTTCTATCACCTTCAACCATAAATTTAATAGTAGCTTTCTGATGCCAATAAATCTCTTCTTGGTCATGAAGATTAGAGAGAAAGAGAGATCTTGGCATTATTAAATTCCACTAGGATACTACTATCAGGATTAAGGACAGCCTTTCTTTCCAAATCCATAACTAATTTTTCCGCCTCTTTAATGTTAGTAAAAAGATTTTTGAAAACATTTTTGTTCCACCATCTTAGAACCTATTTTAATCTACCAATCTTATTCCATAACTTAGCCATACCATGAATATTATTATCAGGGAAGAGAGGGGCATGCCTGCTATTTTGAACAACATAAAAAAAACTATCATGAGTTAACCACATATTTTGAAATTTAAAGGCAGAAGGAACCAAATTTCTATTAGCATTAATAGTTAAAAGTAAAGGGGCATGATCAGAAGAAATTCTACTTAAATGTTCAACTTAAGTCATATGAAAGTTAGCAATCCACTCATTATTAAATAAAATTCTATCAAGACGTTGCCAAAGATTATCTCTACTCCAAGTGAAAGCATTACCGAAGAAACCAATGTCTTGTAACTCACAATGAGTGATCATAGAATTAAAGTCATCCATAGCTTTCGCATTAGGTTGTCAACTACCTAATCTCTCATTATCATTCGAGATAGTGTTGAAATCTCCTCCAACACACCACGGCCCAGAAGAATTAGAAGCAAAATAGTTAAGTTGCTCCCAAAGAGACAGCCGGCCAACAGTGGAACAAGCAGCATAAACAAAAGATGCATTACTCTTGAAATTAAACATCTCAATATGAACATGAACAACTTGATAATAATCATTAATAATATTAATATTATTAGCATTGTTCCACATAATCCAAATCTTATTGGAACAATAAGCAAAATTGTTAGAAAAACCCAATTTAGAAGTAGTGCCATAAATTTTATCCGAATTAATCATAGGTTCAAGAAGAACTAATAAGTGAATGTCATGGATCCTACAAAGATTTCTAACCCGAGTTCAAGACTCCTTACCCCCAACACCCCTCACATTCCAAATAACCGAATTAACCATTACAACCTTTTGAAATAGTTTGAGTTCTTGAGGACCAAGGAGTAGAAGGAACAACTTCTTTATTGTTTTTCCCATTTTTTCTATTAATTTTTATAAAGTTTTCCTCCTCCATTTTATTAGTAATCGAAATTTCCTCCTCAGGAAAGATTTCCCCTTCTTCACAATCTTCTTTCTCACTAATTTTCGAATCCACATTAACAATTAAATTAGCATCAGCAGCCATAAATTTAGTTTCACTAGAACTTTTTCCCTGATCTAAATTCGCATCTAGAAGCATAGAATCAATGGAAACATATAAATTAGGAAGTCTTTCAATCTCCATCCCCGCAACATCACCTTCCATACCTGATTATTCTCTATTAGTATTAAGAGTGTCATGAAGCACTATAGGAACATCATTTGAAATTTGCAGATTAATCAGTCCAGAAGACTTAACCAGTTCAGTCTCCTTCATATTCAATTTCTTATCAGATAAATCCTCCTTTTCCACATTTTTTATTCACAAATTTTTTTAATTCAAGATGTAGTTTGAAACATTCCGCTAACCCGTGTCCATGCATTTAACAGTGCGAACAAAAATCAGAAATTCTCTTGAATTCAACTTTTTGCATGTAACCAAATCCTCGGAGCCAACCCAGATTTCTTTAGCATGTTTCTTGGAGATATCAACTTCCACCAAAACCATAGTCCCGGATGGTCGGGTTTTGAAGGCTGTTGCCTGATCCGTTTGTAACGGTCTACCAAAAACAGAGCCCAGAGCATGAAGAACTTTATGATTAAAAAAATGTAAGCGAAGATTCGGGAAAGAGATCCAAATTGGAATGATCGGTGATTCCTCTTGGATATCAAAAAAGGCGTCCATTTTAAAACTTTCATTTGACAATTACTGATAAAATATGATCTTCTCGCAAAAATTCTACTATAATCCAAATCGTTCGAAAGTTGTAACGCAACAAGTCGGGAATCCAGTAAACCAACAGTGTAAAAACCAGAAAGTTTAAGATTTGCGAAAAAAAGCCGAATAGTATCAAGATTAGGTCTATGTAAAGTGAACTTTCCTACCAAAGTAAACTGGAAAGGTGAAGCAAGCTTAAGAATATCCTCATCAGAGATCAAAACAGCCGGCACTCCAATAACA
>NW_021513015.1:0-208 GCF_001605985.2 Dendrobium catenatum | reverse complement strand
AAATTTATGGGCACAAAACAATCAACAGAAATCAGCCATCACGATTACTTGAAAATAAAATCATATAAATCTCATATAAATGAACGTTGATTTCATTAGTAAGCAGGAACTTCCAGTAAAGACTTCATGAGTCTTAGAGGTTTAAGACTCATTTAGGATGGCTTTCTTACTGTTTCTTAAAGCAATTTCTTAAAATAAAAATTGAAAT
>NW_021513014.1:0-285 GCF_001605985.2 Dendrobium catenatum | reverse complement strand
TAGTAAATTAATGTAGTAGAAATAAATATGCACAATAATAAAAAAATGCCTCAAAAACATGTATTTTAGTAGTTACACTAAACAAGTAAAAAGTCATAGCTATAACGATATTTTTTAGTGTTAGTATCAATATTAGTAAACAGTTGGCTCGGTAAATAGAGTTATCACTCTTTTGCTCATCGACACAGTAATCATCTCCTTATATCTCTCAATGATATCACGTGAAATAGAAGAGGATAACACCAAATCATAATATTTAAAGAACAGCTAATCAGCCCATTATCA
>NW_021513013.1:0-304 GCF_001605985.2 Dendrobium catenatum | reverse complement strand
TAGGAGTTCTCTCTCTAACATAAGGAAGAATTACCAAAAGCAGAATTAATAATCAAAGATAAGAGTAACGAGGGATCTTGATGTGACAAAAAGACTTTAAACATTATAAATACAAGATAGATTTGCTTAAGAAAGCTTAAGAAAAGATTTTAATTTCATAAACAATCTTTAATTTAAGATAGATTTTTGATTAAAAAAGAAAACTATGCCACTAAAAATAGGTTAGAGAAAGAGACGCAATCACAAAATATTTTTACCATCTAGGACATTAGGAGATGAAAACCACATTGACTACAAATTTTCA
>NW_021513012.1:0-302 GCF_001605985.2 Dendrobium catenatum | reverse complement strand
GTTTTGATGGGTGGATATTTCATGAGGGGAATCAGAGGATGGAGGGTTGTCTGATGAATATTTCTCGACATTAACCATATTCATTTCTGCCTGGGAAACTGCCTGTAGGACATTACAAATCTGATTTTTTCTTATATTAACAAATAAGTTAGTGATCACATATATAGTATATATAATATCATCGGCCTATCGAAGAAAACAGGGCCTTTTGTAAGCATACATATGAGCATGAATAGTAGTATGCTCCAGGTATTGACAATTTTAGCAAATCTGTATAAGATGAAAGAAAATTTTAGCACTCA
>NW_021513011.1:0-228 GCF_001605985.2 Dendrobium catenatum | reverse complement strand
GAAAACATATAAAAATGAGGCATTTTAATAAAATATCAGGGATCCAAAGGGAAAAAGAAAGTCCCTTTATGAGGAATTTCTTTTCATTTGGGTACCCTATTGAGGATGAACCAAAAGAAGACTGAAGGAAGGAGATCCATAGAAGGATTGAGAGATGAAGATCAAGATTAAATGCCTTATTTTTAAGACTTATGTCATTCTATAGGATTATAATCCAGAATCGTACCA
>NW_021513010.1:0-206 GCF_001605985.2 Dendrobium catenatum | reverse complement strand
GATGGCTTCGCTTTAATACCCCCTAAACAATTTCATTGTCATGGTTCCTCTATAGAGGTTAATCCTACTTATTATATTTGGCAGCGAGTGGGTCAAAATCTTATGACAATCCTCTTCTCCATCATTCCTCCATCATTATTACCTTATATGCTCAACCTTGAATCAACCACCAAGATCTGGTTCCTTTTGGAATGCCAGCTATAGGC
>NW_021513009.1:0-1743 GCF_001605985.2 Dendrobium catenatum | reverse complement strand
GACATTCAAATGATCAATAAATGATCTAAAATCAAAGTGATCAATATCGGTCGTCCATTCAAACCACTCTCATCTTAACTTTGATCTTTCATATATTTACAAGTCATGTCATTCTCAAAAACCTATAAATAAGCCCTCATTCTTCACATGAGGAGGAAGGAGAAGAAGGAAGATGATGGAGGAATTTGGGAGCTCTCTTACCACCGACCTCCACCATAGTTCTTTTCGATCACCGTCGGAGTTCCTCCAGACCACCGCCTGAGTTTTTCTCGGCCACTGTCGGAGATCCTCCAGACCACCATCGGAGTTCCTCCAGATCATCGCCTGAGTTCCTCCAGACCATCGCCAGAGTTCTTCTCGATTGTCACCGAAGTTTCTTCCTGTCCCTCGTCAAAGTTTTTTCTCGACCATCACAGAAGTTTTCTTCCCGACCATTGTCGGGGTTTCTTCTTGACCGTCACCGAAGCTTCTTCCCAACCGTTGTCGAAGTTATTCTTGACTGTACCCGAGTTCCTTCCCGACCATTGCCAAAGTTTCTTCCCAACCATCGCCAGAGTTTCTTCTTAATAGTAGCCAGAATTTCTTCCCGATCATTGCCGGAGTTCTTCCCGACCATCTATGAAGTTTCTTCTTGACTGTCGTCGAAGTTTTTTCTCGAACGTCATTGAAGCTTTTCTCAACCACAGTCTTATTTTTGCCCGTTCATTAATCATCGCCAGATTTATATCCAATTATTCAATCTGTTGTAATTCCAGTATCTTCAAGTAAAGGGAAGAAACAAACTTTGTAATCCATCCAAACTTAGTGGAATTGTCTCATCTGGGTCATGCCCCATGTTTTTTCTCATTCTAGGTTTTCCACATAAAAAAGTTTTTGGTGTTTCTCTCTCTCTCAATTATCTGTTGTTCTGCCGGATATACATACATTACTATGCTATATTTTTTACTTTATTGTTATGTATATTCTCGTCCGCAACAATAATTTTGCATTGATATTAGTGATATATATATATAAATAAAAGATATTGAATGATTGTACTAATGATAACCTGAATTTAAAACTTTTAAGATCAGAATATTTTTTATGTAATTTTCTTAAATCCTAATAAAAATGATATCATGATAAACATAAAATTATTGAATTTAATTTGGCATTTGAATATAAATTTCTTTGGCATTTGAATATTAATTTCATATAAAAAAATCTTAATAATTTTAAGTTTTTTTCATCTTTTTTTTTTTTTTGTTTTTTTTGTTTTTTTGTTTTTTGCATGAGTGCATAAGTGCATTCATTGTGAAGCGTAGGATTGACTGAGACTTATTTTCTCTAATTTTGATGAACAATGGCTAAAACATGTGAACAAGTTGTTGTATCAAAATGCCTTTCAGCTAAGCATCGCTAAATTGCTTTTATTTTAAACTGAAGGCAAGATTAATATTCATAAGATCTATAATTGATCACTAATATAACTTTTAATTATAACTTCATGTAGGTTTAAAATTTTAATTGAAAGCAACTTTTTAAATCTTTTTTTATAAATATGACTATTATTTGCATAATATTTTTTTATGAAAATGTAATTAAATAGCTAGCTTAAAGTGAGAAACTAGATTGATGATTGATAAGGGGCATACATATGATGAATATGATCATAGCTTTATTATATTCTTCCAAGTGATGACTTAATACTCTTATATATGGATTGAATTAAGAGAATTAGATGATACACTTATGAAGCTAAAG
>NW_021513008.1:0-356 GCF_001605985.2 Dendrobium catenatum | reverse complement strand
CAAAAAAGAAAGAAGTTGCCGCCATAGACAATTAAGGTATACTGTATTTTTAAATTATCAGCCAGAACGATCCTTAATTGGCCTGGACGATATTCACAAATTATGCCTTAATTGATCAGGAAATCAAGAGAGTAATTCAGGATGATTGATACGATCATATCATCCTGGACGATCGCAGTATCGGCCAGGACGATCCAGTCAAAAACCTTAAGTTACTTCAGTACGATAAATATCGGCCAGCTCGTATACAGGGCTATTCTCAGGATGATTTTCCTCTGATTTGAACTGATCGGCAAGGACAATCATGAGATCGGCCTTGACGATCAAGCCAATTTTCAATCATCCAATGTTTCATC
>NW_021513007.1:0-1047 GCF_001605985.2 Dendrobium catenatum | reverse complement strand
TCTCATGCTTAGTATGTATATATTATATGCTTTTGTATCAGTGAATCAGAAATAGTATCAGTAGCATTATTAGAAGAATAGTATATGTATAAATATCGCTAGTAACAGTAGTAGTAATAGTAGATCTATACAGTGACAATAAATCAAAACAATATCAACAAGGCTATACAATATTAATAAATGAATGGTAACAAGCATTCTAGTAAAATGCTAAACAAGCAAGGAATCCTAGTTAAAGTGGAATTTTTATAGCAATCAGTAATCAGTAATCAGCAATAGTAAATTGTTAGCTCATTAAATAGACTCGTCTCTCATTGCCCGTTGACATAATAATCATCTCTTTATAACTTTCAATTAGTGAATCACGTAAATCAATAGAGGATAACACAAAACTACAATATTTAAAGTAAAATACATTGACTCTCCATCTTACATATGTTAGTCAATTTATAGCCAACGTCAGAAAAAAAAAATATTTATTTATTTTGTCCACACACACATTATATTAAAGTACTATGACAGTAATAGCGACCATCTATTACTCAATCACATGCCCACATTCACTTCCAATACTTATATTAACAATATATTTACAATAAAATTCGGTATGTAATTAACAGAAACGAAAAATACAGTAATTTCTATTTATCCTATGAAATTCAACAATATTATAGTTAAAATGCTTACATTATCGACATCTATTACATATCAAAAGTTATATAGTAAAATATTGCTAGATAATAATATATCATAACTTTCACAAATTTGACTAATTAAAATGCATAAAACACAAAAAATAAATAAATTTTTTAAATTAGAAATATGATGATTGTTCCTTACAACGAAATAAGCAAATTTTCCAACAGGATGAAAATCACTCTACGATATTCAAACCTAAGCTTTTCCTCTTCATTTCCCTCTCTTTGGTTCTTTTTTTTTTTTGCTTCTCTGTTAAGTCGAATAGAAGAATAGAAAATGGATTTAATTAGTTTAGCGACTTCAAATATATCGATAATAAAAAATCTTAAGATATAAATATATTATGTA
>NW_021513006.1:0-476 GCF_001605985.2 Dendrobium catenatum | reverse complement strand
TCTCATTCTTCTTCTTCATATTCTTCTCCCTCTTCTTTTCATTCTTCTTCTTGTTTCTTTATATTAATCCCTAAAATTAGAAATTAAATGGAAGAAAAAAAACATCAAAGAAAATCTCTTTTGCAAATCACCATCCCTAACAAAATTTCTCCCGCACGAGGTCGACGTCGGCGCTCATGCTTGCATTCTTTAAAAAAATTTATTTATAGTTTATATGGAGGTATTCCTTTTGTTTAGTATTTTTCTGTTCATTCTAACAAAAACGCTGATGTTCTGAAGCTTTTCAGGCAACCAAAGCCGCCACAAGAGGATTCAGGTATGCTGCTATGCTTTTCCTTTTTTATGACGACTTTCAATATCATCTGATACCGCGTCTTTTTATTGGTTCCTTATTCTTCTTTTCTTTTTGGAATGTAGTGTTTTGGGTTCTTGGTGCTAAGCAATGTGCAATGCAGTAGGCAAAGATTCTCTGCTTG
>NW_021513005.1:0-208 GCF_001605985.2 Dendrobium catenatum | reverse complement strand
CTGTGGCGCTTTGCGTATCTTTTCAATATTTGTGGCACCTTTTTTGTGCATCTTTTAACTTGTGGGCTTATTTTGTGCCTCTTTTTCAAATTGTGAACCATTGCGCATTCTTTTTTATTTTTGTACATTTATACATTTTCAAGTGTATTTTCAATCCTTCTAAAATAATAATCTAAAATTTCAAATTTCTCTAAATACAATAATATTT
>NW_021513004.1:0-231 GCF_001605985.2 Dendrobium catenatum | reverse complement strand
TTGATACGAATAATGGATCGAGAAAAAGAAAAAGAAACGAGGCAATAGAACGATCAGATGAATCCTTTTGCTACACGGATCTTGGGTCGTTATACTTTCTTTCTTTTGTGTAATTAATGAACATGAATATGCTTCAATTGTTCTTTATGTATGGCTAAATTATTTAGTTTTAGATTGATGGTATAAATAACATATGGAGTAAAAAGTTTGTATAAGTTTTTAGACCTAATG
>NW_021513003.1:0-254 GCF_001605985.2 Dendrobium catenatum | reverse complement strand
TTCGGCAGGACGTCGGGTCTTTGGCAGAACGTCGGGCTTTAAGCAGGACGTCGGGTCTTTGGCAGAACGTCGGGCCTTAAGCAGGATGTCAGGCCTTAAGCAGGATGTCAGGCCTTAAGTAGGATGTCAGGTCTCTAGCATGGCGTCGGGTCTTCAGCAGGACGTCGGGTCTTCAGCAGGACGTCGGGCCTTCAGCAGGACGTCGGGCCTTAGGCATGACGTCGGGTCTTCAGCAGGACGTCGGGTCTTCAACA
>NW_021513002.1:0-213 GCF_001605985.2 Dendrobium catenatum | reverse complement strand
CCTCTTAAACTATAAATACCCCCCTTGGGGGTATGAAACACATGCACCTGCCCCTTCCCCACCTTCCTCCTACAACTTTCTTATAGTAAAGACCTTCCCCTAGTCTTGTATAGGTGGTACCCTCTATTAGGCTCTTGGTCCCCCTCTCTATATAGGAGAGCATTTCTTTTCCTTCCACCTCACTCCTCCTCAAACTTCTTCCTATATAGAGGT
>NW_021513001.1:0-237 GCF_001605985.2 Dendrobium catenatum | reverse complement strand
ATAAAGTTGTGGCAACCGGTATATTTGCTTTAAAACAATTATATTAGGCCTTCAAGGTCTACAACAATATGAATTCACTAATAAAGGCACGAAGCCTACAAAACCCGATCCTCGGTCAATAGATTGGTCGAGTTGACAGGGTTCGATCAATAAAGAGAAAATGACCCCGAACACCCCGATGATGGCCGTGTTGAATGCAGATCTCAACCGGAGGGGTTCCCAAATATTTCTCAAATG
>NW_021513000.1:0-278 GCF_001605985.2 Dendrobium catenatum | reverse complement strand
TCCTTTTTGATAATATGCCAAGTTTTAATGAAAAAAACAGTAGTAAAGCCCTCAGGCCCAGCAACAGAATCACCATTCAACGTTTGCATAATATTCCACACCTCTTCCTCAGAAGGGACCATAGTAAGATGCAAATTGTCAGTATCAGAAATCCCACAAGGAATGATATAAGAATTCAAACTAGTTTCTTGAAGCTGATCTTTATTAAAAATTTTACAAAAATGATCAACTCCATATTGTGAAATAGCCTCCTCCTCCTCCAAAATCACCCCATCATC
>NW_021512999.1:0-246 GCF_001605985.2 Dendrobium catenatum | reverse complement strand
GCTTGAAATCCAAAATGGAGTGGGAGATCCAAAATGCGAGAAAGAAAATGGCGTCATGCGCGACTAAGAGCTCGAGACGACAACATCGGATGCGATTACGAGCTCAGGACAATGTTGGTCAATAGTTATATGCTCTAGACAATGATGGTCACGCTCGAGGTAATGAAGTTGATGGTTACGCTCAAGATGACGAGCTCGGGATGATGGATCTTAATGGCAGAGCCCGGAAGATGACGGACGAGCTTA
>NW_021512998.1:0-270 GCF_001605985.2 Dendrobium catenatum | reverse complement strand
ACCCCCGCTAGAGCGGGGGGGAGACCTTCGGTCGCCCTCCGCCATCCCCAGAGCTTCTCTCACTACAAATCGCCTAGAGAGAGAAAATGTCGGGCGGAAATGACGCTTGAGAGAGAGAGAGAGAGAAAGAGAGGAGGGAGGGAGGGAGATATATAGAGAGAGAGATAAAAAGAGGAATAAGTGAGAGAGATAGAGAGAGGGAGGGAGAGAGAGGGAGGGAGAGAGAGGGAGAGAGAGAGAGATTGAGGGAGAGAGAGAGAGAAAGGGAGG
>NW_021512997.1:0-448 GCF_001605985.2 Dendrobium catenatum | reverse complement strand
GTGTACTCATTAGTTTAGCATTATCTATTTCATATTTTTTAAGGATGTCCTTAATATACTTGGACTATCTAAGAAAATTTCCTTCCTCATTTTGCATTATGCTAAAATCAAGAAAGTAACTCAAGTCTCTCGTCAAACTCATTTTAAATTCACTACTCATTATTTTTAAAAAACCATCATAAAGATTTTTATAGGTAGATCCAAATACGATATCATCAATACATATTTGAACAATGAGTATGAGATATCTTATTTTTTCAAGAAGAGAGTGGTGTTCACACTTCCTTTAAAAAATGACCTTTCTAATAAGAAAGTGCTTAACCTTTCATACCAACCCTTATGTGCATATTTTAGTCAAAATAATGCCTTTTCAAATTAAACACATGGCTTTAAGGAATTTTAAATTTTTAAAACCTAGAGGTTACTTAACATAGACATCATCTTGTAT
>NW_021512996.1:0-212 GCF_001605985.2 Dendrobium catenatum | reverse complement strand
AAATATCGGCCAGCTCGTATCCAGGGCTATTCTCTGGACGATTTTCCTCTGATTTGAACTGATCGGCCGGGACGATCGTGAGATAGGCCTAGACGATAAAGACAATTTTCAATCGTCCAGCTTTGCATCCAGGGCGATACTTTGGCCGATCTTCTGAGTTTTGTACTGATCAGCCAGGCCGATGTCCAAATCGGCCTGGACGATAAAGTCGG
>NW_021512995.1:0-336 GCF_001605985.2 Dendrobium catenatum | reverse complement strand
ATAAGCAAGAATTAAAAAAGCATAAAAAAATAAACTAAAATAGTTAACTAATTATAACAAAATAGTAAATACACATTACCAACTACAGGCTTCTCCCCTTTTTGACATCACACAAAGGAGTAACAACTAAACCAAACACCAAAACAAAATAGACATCACAGTGAAAATAGAAGAAATATAGACACAAAAACTAAAATAGGACACACTAAAAATATGAAGTGCCCTAATTAGGTTGAGGAGGTGGTGGTGGTGGTTGGAAGTAACAGTGAATAGATATGAATTTCTCTCCAAACCAATTCATATAATTCTCATGTTGCTGGTGCTGCTCTTTTATGT
>NW_021512994.1:0-207 GCF_001605985.2 Dendrobium catenatum | reverse complement strand
TGAGTTCAAATCAAAGTTCTATTATTCAAGTGCAGCTTGGCTTGAGTCCAACTCAACTCTTTAATAAGTCCTTTATATTCATTCAAGTCCCTTGTATCATTCTGAAGTCCAAGCCTTGTCGGCTTAATGTTCAAATCAAGTTCTCTTGGGTCCATGTCTTGTTCAAGTTAGATGTCCACAAGCTTTGAGTTCAATAAAAGTTCACTT
>NW_021512993.1:0-432 GCF_001605985.2 Dendrobium catenatum | reverse complement strand
AAACCTGCTTGGGTTCCTAAATCTAACATTTAATAATCTTGCAGGAGTACTCTCAAAAAGGTCCTCATGAGAGCATGTGGTACCTGGACAGTGGATGCTCTCAACATATGACTGGTGATGCTAGCCAGCTTGTTGTACTAGAGTCCAGGATTGGAGGAAAGGTTACTCTTGGAGACAACACCACCATGAAGGTGGTACGAGCAGGTAAAATTGGTAATTCCAAGAACCTTATGATTGAAAATGTTTTGCTTGTAGATGGATTGAAGCACAACCTGCTTAGCATCAGTCAATTTTGTGACAAAGGCTTCATCGTGCAATTCTTTGCAAACTCATGCATTGTAAGTCTAAGTAACAACACTATTTTGCAAGGAAAGAGAATCAACAACGTCTACAGTCTTGATTTAAATAAAATTGAATGTGCTGCTTCTTTTT
>NW_021512992.1:0-274 GCF_001605985.2 Dendrobium catenatum | reverse complement strand
AATAGAATTAGTGAATAAGGAAAGTTTATTTGAATTTTAAATCAAGTGAATTTGAATTTCAAATCATGTGAATTTGAATTTTAAATTCCTCCCAAATTTGACCAATCATAAATTAGGAAACTTCAAGGGGAGCATGGAGTGGAGGTGGCCGGCGGTTTTGTGGGGGGAAGAGGCTTGGGTAGAGGGAGGCTGTGGGGTTTGGGGAAAAAAGGAGGGTCGGGTGAGGAGGTCGGTGGCTTGAGGGAATTTTAGTGGAGCTTGGTGTATGGAGGAA
>NW_021512991.1:0-299 GCF_001605985.2 Dendrobium catenatum | reverse complement strand
GCAAGCAGAGTTGCAATCCTACAGAGCTGGAAAACGACGATACCGGACGGACAAGATAAGCCGTCGGTGATAATATTAAACCGTCGGTAATTACCGGCGGTTACCGAAGGCCGCCGGCGGTTCTACGATGGACACCCGACGGTTTAAACCGTCAGTAATACCGACAGCTATAACCGCCGTCCACCGCCGGTAAATTACCGGCGGTCTAATGGCGCCGTCCGGCGGTCTACGAACCAGACGACGCCAGTTTTGAACTGCCGGAAAACCGCCAGTAACGTGACCGGCGGCTTACCGGCGGT
>NW_021512990.1:0-384 GCF_001605985.2 Dendrobium catenatum | reverse complement strand
CCGGCGGCTTATGGTGGAAATGGAGACGACGACGGTGGACGGAGGTAGAGGAAGAAGATAAACGACTAGAAACAATATGAATGAATAAAAACAAAAGATATAAACTAACGATAGAAAATAAAAATGATAGAAACCGCGAGCCTTGGACTCTTCCAAAGACTGACGGATGATTCGTTTGCCCTTCTCCAAGGGACTTCAATTCACGAGCCCGGACCTATCCTACGGCTGGTGACAACTTCGATTCCTCTTCATAGGAATCCCACTAACGCTCTCTCACAAGAAGAACACAAGTGTGGAAAACACAAAATTTTCATATCAATTAACCATCCTCTTACAATAGCTTAAGACCCTTATTTATAGGCCACAACATGAGAAAATAAAAAT
>NW_021512989.1:0-265 GCF_001605985.2 Dendrobium catenatum | reverse complement strand
AAGTTTTCTTCAAACTTTAACTTGTCCTTTTCAAATCGAACCCCAAAACCTCTTCCAATGCATCCTAATAACCCTTAAGAGTGCAATGGACTCAAATCCTGACCTTGGTCAAGCCTGGTTGACCAATTTGACCTTTTTGACCAAAATACCCCTTAAGGGTTCAAACATTAATTTCAAACCAAATGACCTCCAAATTGTTTGGAACTACTTCCAAAAATTTATAAATAACAAACCAAACCTTTTGATCTTAGGCCCACCCCTTGGG
>NW_021512988.1:0-218 GCF_001605985.2 Dendrobium catenatum | reverse complement strand
TCATGTTAGGGTTGATGTGATACAAAAGGCATTTCCATTGCTTTATTCGTACTATCACCAGCAAAATATACAGAGCATCAGTCAATGGCTTTTATGATAATTTGGTTGTGAGTGGCTTTCCAGCCCTCAGCTATCATTTTTTGCTGGCTCATTCGTTTTTGCATGTTTATGAACTTTTGTACTTGGTTTTTTTTTTTTTTTAATTTTTAATATGTTTT
>NW_021512987.1:0-245 GCF_001605985.2 Dendrobium catenatum | reverse complement strand
TGCCTGTGTTCAAGTTTGGAAGCCGTAGCCGGATTGCGGAGTTGGGATTGGGCCTGGATGGAAGTAAAGGCAACAAAACAAGAATTGATGGGGTTAATAAGGTGAAGACTACCGTGGAGGTGCAACCCGGAGGGAACATGCCTTTGGCACAGGGTTCCACCACTGTCAATGGTGTCGGGCGCCCACAAGGTGTTTGCGGTAATGCAAATGATGGAACCCAGTCTGGTAGTTTGACGGGGTTTAAG
>NW_021512986.1:0-200 GCF_001605985.2 Dendrobium catenatum | reverse complement strand
TTTGAGGAATTTAGAGAATTTTTTACTTGAATTACGAGGAAAATAGGACGTGAGATTTTAATAATTCAAAGTGATCATGGAGATTAATTTAAAAATGATAAATTTGATGATTTTTGTAAAGAAAAATGAATTGATCACAATTTTACTAAACCTATAACCCCTCAGCATAATGGGGTTGTCAAAAGAAAGAATAGATTATT
>NW_021512985.1:0-205 GCF_001605985.2 Dendrobium catenatum | reverse complement strand
CATCTCTCCCCCCCCCCCCGCCGGAGCGGGGAGGAGACCGCCTGTCTCCCCCCGCCATGCGCAGAGCTTCTCACACTAAAAACACTCTAGTGAGAGAAAGGAGTGGAAAGAAATGAAGAACTCCCCCCCCCAAGGTTTTTGGGTTCCTTGAAAGTTGCATTTGCATTACTAGATTAAAAAATTACAAAATAACAAAACAAAGAGA
>NW_021512984.1:0-372 GCF_001605985.2 Dendrobium catenatum | reverse complement strand
AATTACATCACATCGCTACAGGAGATCAATTGGCAGATATATTCACAAAACCTTTAGCTTCCGACACCTTTAGCACCTTGAGGACTAGATTAGGTGTCATAGATATAAATGCATAAAAAAAAGTAAAAAAAAATTAAAAAAAAATAATAAAAAAAAAAATTTAAGGCTGCTCCTGATCACCACACACTCACCACACCAAAACTCTGCATTGACTATTCATCGTACTGTACGATCTACATCGTACTGTACGATACATCTCAATGTCCACCAACAAGCAGATTTCGGCTCTGTTGATCGTACTGTACGACCTACATTGTACTGTACGATAAGCTTCCCGCATAATTGCCTACCGTATTGTACGATATCTCTTCT
>NW_021512983.1:0-1582 GCF_001605985.2 Dendrobium catenatum | reverse complement strand
CCCACATTAAGTTCAGAGGCAATATTAGAAACTTCTTGGTGGGTTGAGGTAGAGAGATTAAGTTTATGATTAGCCTCCAGGACCTTAGAAACAAGTTCCTCCATCACATAAGAAATATTATTCTCCATAATTTCCTGCACAATAGAGACATTTCCTTCCCCCAATTGAACAACATTTTCCTCATCCCCTACAGAATTGTCATTTTCATGTAAAGATTTAGATGAGACTTTCTCCTTTTGAAGATGAGGATGACATCGAAAGCATTTATTAGTCCCATGACCATGCATCTTACAATGGAAACAAAAAATAGGTAGGTTTTCAATCTCCACCTTTTGAAAATAATCATTTAATTCCGAGCCAAGCCATACCTCATTCGAATGTTTCATAGAAACATCTAACTCAACTAATTCACAAGCCTCCAAGGGTTGAGATAAAGATGCAGTAGCTTGATCATTTTGTTAGGGTTTGCCAAAATCTGAAGCCAATCCAAAAAGAATTTGTGAATTAAAGAAGTGCAGTCATAAATTTGGGAATGAGATCCACACAAGTGCAATAGGAGATTCCTCCCACACATCAAAATTAGGTGTCCATTTGTGTAACCTCATTTGACATGCTTGAATATAATACAATCTCCTAGGGAAAATGTGACTATAATCCAAGGTGTTGGTAAGCTGTATAGCAATATGATGAGGATCCAACAAAAAACATTGAAGGAACTAGAGAGTTTAAGGCTAAGA
Source organism: Dendrobium catenatum (assembly GCF_001605985.2). Classification (NCBI taxonomy): domain Eukaryota; kingdom Viridiplantae; phylum Streptophyta; class Magnoliopsida; order Asparagales; family Orchidaceae; genus Dendrobium; species Dendrobium catenatum. Next base: position 845 of record NW_021512983.1, on the reverse strand, counting down.
AAGAACGTTCGGATCAAATCATGATTAGGATGATGTAGAACAAATTTACTAACCAATGTGAATGCAAAAGGAATAGCAAGAAGTGAAACAACCGAATCGTTGATCAATGGGGCAGGACAACCTTTAATTGAAGAGTGCACAAAGTGAACCCTAGCGGAAGATGAAGAAGAACCTGCCAAGACAACCTTAAAAGAATGGGTCTTATCAATAGGGATCAAAGTAGTAGCTGGGATGGATGACCTCTGAGGCGTCATCTCCATCCACAAAAAACCCAACAAACAATCTCAAAATGAAGCTACAAAAACACTGAAGAAAGAACCAAGAAATGGAAAATGACAAAAAAGTAGAAGAAACTAGCCAGGAGAAGGATCAGAGACGTGCAGAGAAGAGAACCCTAGAATCGCTTTGAGATCACCGAGAAAACTAGAGCCAGAGAGTCGTTGATGTTATTGATTCAAGTTTATAAAACAACATTGTTATTCTAAGAACTCTTTCATACTTGATAGTGGATACTCATAAACTCAATTTTGATAAAATGATGTTGGGATGATTCAATGAAAATTTTGAGAGAGCTCTAGGTTTGATAACCCTTCTCTTAGAAAATGAAACACTAAAAACCAATGTTGAATTCTATATAATAGATTTTAATACATCTTTTAATGATCTCTTAATTATACCATTTTTTAATGAGTATAGAATGGTGCCTTCAACCCTTCATCATTATATCAAATACTCTCATGATGGAGTAGAGTGATGTATTAAAGGAGGCTTAATAACTTTTAATTCATAAAGTTAATGTATATAAAATTGCTTCTTGCTATCTACCTAAGAAGTAGACTTTCTTC
>NW_021512982.1:0-460 GCF_001605985.2 Dendrobium catenatum | reverse complement strand
GAGAAAACCCTCCAAATTTGAGCCTTTTCTGAGGTCTTTAACCCCAGAAATTGAATTAAAATCCATAGGTTATAAAACCCTCAGATATTTACAATCTATGCCACTATACTTGTCATCTAGTGGATTTTGATCTTGGAGCTTTCTACAAAGCCTCCAATCACCTCCAGATACTTGATTAACACTTATTAAATATTAAATTTCATTTTGGTTGATCCATTTTGACCCACAGTCGACCAGGGGTCAAAATGACCAAAATACCCCTATGGGGTTCGAATATTAATTTCCAACCAAATGAACTCCGAATTGTTTGGAACCACTTCCAATAATTTTCAAATATCGAAACAAAACTTTTGAGCTTGGGCCCACCCCCTGGGTCAACCTGGTTGACCCAGTCAACGTAGGTTGACCTAATGGGCCCTTAATAGTTTAAATGGGTCATTCCAACCCATTTGACTATTTC
>NW_021512981.1:0-1273 GCF_001605985.2 Dendrobium catenatum | reverse complement strand
ACCTCTCGTCTGGTTCATTGGGTTCGGCATTTGTTCGATGGTTTCAAAATGAATATGAGTGCTAAACATAATTTGGGGATTGGTGGTATCATCAGAGATGGCTTTGGTAAGGTATTAATTAGTTTTGCGGGTCCTTTTAATAGGAACTATTATATGGCTATATTTGCTGCTATTCTTCAAGGTTTAAAATGGTGTTTGCCCCTTGGTATTGTCAATATAACTATTGAAACTGAACCTATTTTTCATATTTAGTGTTTATTTAATGATTTAAACTTGATTTGTCATCCGGAGGCCTTTTATACTATTAGAGACACTAGGAATATGATGAATTCTATCAATGTTCAGAATTCCTTTATTTATAAGGAGGCTAATGCTTGTGCTATCTGGTTGGCTTATTTTAGTGCTGGGAAGGCAAATTTTATTGACATTGTTGGTAGTAATTCTCCGGCTGCTCTTAAAGGTCTCGTCAATTTGGATAAATGTTCTTTTCCTTATGTCAGAACGTAATGTTCTTTAGTTTCTTTCTCTGGATATATTTTGGTGTTTTTCTTATCTGCTTCATTTACATTTGTGTTGCAGTAATTTTGCTGTAATGGTTCATTGGGGAGAACTATGTGGGGAGGTTTTGAATCTTGGCCTGGGTGGAAATTTTGGGGTTTCCCTTCTTTGCTGGGTAGGTTTTGATGGTTTGTATTTTATTTTTTGGTTGGAGGATCCTTTCCTGGATTGGATCAATGCTGGTAGGATTATGTTATTTGGTTGCGTGGGATTCTTTTGGGTTGCGGTAATTTCCCCTGTAGGTATAACTTGTTATTTTGTTATTTTATTTGATGGCAGCTTTTCGAAGCGTTGGCTTTCTGTGATTAATGGAAGGGAATTCCTGGTGCTACTGGAAAAGGGGAGGGTGATACCTTTTTGAGCAGGTGGGTCTGGACTTAAATGGTTATGTTGGGTGGTTAATTTTCAGTTGGGTTTGCTGTTTCTTTATGGAAAGTTACTTTGTTTACTAAGAGTTACTTGTCTCTTTGTAGGGACAGTTTTTACTTCAACCTCTGATGGTTATTACCTCTTCAAATTAGGTGCTTTTTATGTGTTTTCCTCCTACTGTTTTAAATTTTGTTTTGCAGGATCCGTTTTGTGTAGATTATAGCTCGTATCAGTTCTGAATCAGGGAGCAAGAGCTCAGAGTTTTTATGGGTTATATCCCTATTTTTTGGGTGTTCATCCTTGAACACCGTAGAATGTATCTAGGAAGTTATGTATTTTGGCTTAG
>NW_021512980.1:0-545 GCF_001605985.2 Dendrobium catenatum | reverse complement strand
ATGAAATCCAAAAGCAGCTAAACCTCTTCCTTTGCAGTCTCTAAAAATACCTCCAATGCCGGTACTATTGTTGAGAAAAATTGAAGCATCAACGTTAACTTTGATCCAACCCGGAGGAGGAGGAAGCCAAAAGGATTTGGACAGCTTAAAAAGCTGGTTGGCATCCCAGTTTTCAGGGATTAAAGCACAATTAAAAGAAGAAATCGATTGAATAATAGCTCTGTAAGATATGTCAGATTCAGATAAGATGTTTACATGCCTAGACATTAGATGTAAAATGTTCTTGATACATAAGAACATATTATAACTATAAGAGGTTGGTATATATATTCATTTCATCCCTGTAAACTCCATAGAGATCTAGGGATGTATATGCTCTAAATCATATTTATAATTAAGAGTCTTATTAGAAAGATATGAAACATACACTCATCAATCCATAACACTTTATTTAAATATTGTATATAATATATTTACTATTTTATTCAATGATCGAATCTTCACAAATATTATTTTCATTTTAATAGGATAAATATTATAATTAG
>NW_021512979.1:0-214 GCF_001605985.2 Dendrobium catenatum | reverse complement strand
CTCACAATGGCCGTGATAATACCATTGCTAACTTGCAAAGGAGGTTCTTTTGGCCGCAATTGAGGAATGATGTTATTAAATTCATCCAGAGGTGTGCGGTGTGTCAAAGCTACAAAGGAGGAGGCCAAAACACTGGTTTATATCAGCCGTTGCCAGTTCCATAAACAATTTGGGAATATTTGAGTTTAGATTTTATTTTGGGACGGCCTCGAAC
>NW_021512978.1:0-683 GCF_001605985.2 Dendrobium catenatum | reverse complement strand
TTAAGGAAAATGCTAATATTGTTCCAGATAAAGCCAGGAAAGAAGCTATAGTTGCAGATGGGAATGAACAAACAAACTCAGATAGCTATGGGCCATGGATGATAGTCAACCGTGGAAGGAAGGTGATACAGAATCAATCTAAAGGTTCTACTCATACTCCAGTTAAGAAGACTATATGGAGAAAAACATCAGATAATAATAAGGAGGAAGTCAAGGGAAATTATATAGAAGCTTCAAAATTGAACTCTGATAAAATTCTAATGGATGGCAAGCAGTTGATTCCTGAAGCAAGCTATGATGTCAACAATGAAGTGCAGCAGAATTTTGAAAGGAATGGTTCTAATATTCCTGTTATTGATAATAAATTTAATCTATTGAATGATCTATTAGAAGAAGGAGAGATCTCAAATGAAATTGATACTGGAAAGGTGTCCAATGGGAATCAGAATGAGAAGAAGGAAGATCTAAAACAAACTGAAGTTGATAGCTTATCCTCAAAGGAGAAAGGAGAAGATTCCAGCCGTATAAAGAAAAAGAAATCAAAGCAGTTGAAAGATCTTGGTCCAATCAGCAATATCACAAGGAGTAGAAGATTGGAGTTGGATGTGAAAGGTAAGGTGGGAGTAGATCCCACAATTCTTCTTCTATGAATTCCTTAGTTTTTTGGAATTGTAGAGGAGCAA
>NW_021512977.1:0-336 GCF_001605985.2 Dendrobium catenatum | reverse complement strand
CTAAATAAAATCCCAAGCAATTTATATATAAAAAAAATGCTAACACCATTGACCCTGTGCCAAGCCATGCTCTTAATTTTGAGGGCTAAGCAGCTCCACCTGTGCGATTATAATTATTAATTTAGCCCTCATTTATTTAGGGGGGCTGAGCAAGCACCTGCATAAGACAATATTAGAAAATATAATGGTGCCCCCCCTTTTATTAGCTTGAGCATGGCCACCTACACGGAAGAACAGTATATATATATATAGCGCTCCTAACCTAGGGGTAAATCTAGCGCTCATCACATCACAGAGTGCAATAAATGTAAGCAAACACACCAATCATTTCAACCA
>NW_021512976.1:0-760 GCF_001605985.2 Dendrobium catenatum | reverse complement strand
TGAGCTTGTGGAGAGAGCTCGTTTGATAGAGAATGATATGATGGCTACTCAGCAGTGGTGGACTGAGAGTAGGAAGAGGTTTAGGGGTGATGCTTCTGGTAGAGGTTCCTCTGGCAAGAGGAGATTTGTTTCTAGTTTTCGAGACTCCAGGAAGAGTGGCAGTCAGGATTTTCTGGTACTGCTATGCCCAGTACGACCAGCTCTGGATCTGTAAGTGGGGCACCTGTGTGCCAGAGTTGTGGACGACGATATTTTGGCCAGTGCTACAGGATGACTGGTCAGTGTTTCAGATGTGGTCAGCCAGGACATAGGATAGCAGAGTGTCCACAGGCTGGATTTGATCAACGATCTGATTTCCGATCCGAGAGCTTTGTTAGACCTGCCGGTTTAGCAGGAAGACCGAGGACTGTTTCTCCACGCCTTGTGACTGAGGGATTTTCTGGTAGAGGTGGTGGTTCGAGTTCTGTACCACGGAGACCACCTACTGTTAGTCACAGGCTCCCTCTGCCGAGTAGTTCTGTTGCTTCAACTCCAGCTCCAGTTCAGCCACGAGTGTACAGTCTGAGTCAGCAGGAGGCTCGAGATGCTCCGGATGTGGTGACAGGTACGATTCATATTTCTGATCAACCCTGTCATATTTTGTTTGATTCTGGAGCCAGTCACTCGTTTCTTTCCGAGTGTTGTTTTGATGCCTTGCATCTGGACTCGGTTTTGTTGCCGGTTTCTCTTTCTGTGATTTTGCCAGCTGGAAGTAATTTGA
>NW_021512975.1:0-204 GCF_001605985.2 Dendrobium catenatum | reverse complement strand
AAAAACTACAAAGAAGGCCATCTACTATATGGGGTTTTTTAATCATTACCATTTTACAGCTGCCCCATATAATTATTTAAAAAAGAATAATTGAAGATGGAGAAGGCAACAATATAAAGTATTAGCCTTAGACCCCTATATTTTTTTATAAAAGTGATTATAAAATTATTGAGAAAAAAATAATTTTTATTTTTCGCTTAAAAA
>NW_021512974.1:0-252 GCF_001605985.2 Dendrobium catenatum | reverse complement strand
AATCTATCAAGCCTCTAGTTAATAAATGAAAAAAAAAATTCATGTCCCAAAATTTAAATTGGAAAGAATTGCACTTTTAATCTTTTAATAATAACAACTAGAGCTATATAATTTTTTAATAATAAAATACTAGCAAAAAATGAATATATTATTTAAAATATTAACATACATCTATAAACTTTTTTATAAAATCATATACAAAGCTAGAAGTCATACAGATACATATACATTATGTCCACCCATCAGCACAAA
>NW_021512973.1:0-451 GCF_001605985.2 Dendrobium catenatum | reverse complement strand
TATTCTAAAAGATCTTCTGATATTGTTTGCTTTGAATACAGGAAGCCTGGAAATGTCAGAGCGGATTGTCCTACACTTCAAGATCACTCAAGCAAAGAAAAGGGTGAGGAGAAACCCAAGTCTAGAAAGGACAAAAAGAGGCTTCAAAAGGCATTTTGGCGGATTCTACAACTGATTCATCAGAGATGGAACCTAAAAATGAAACAACAAACTTGTGCTTAATGGCAGGAGATCATATTGATCAAAATGATGAAGAAGAGGTAGGTAAACCAACTTATGATCAATTGTTTGAAATTTGTGAGAAAATTCATGCATCATACAAAAAACTTAAAAAAATTCATGCTAGTTTGAAGTTGAATCTTTTGAATTTGCAAAAAGAATATGAAATTATTCTCAAAGATCATTCTACGATTAATTCAAATCACATGGCTCTACTTGATAAATTTGATGA
>NW_021512972.1:0-270 GCF_001605985.2 Dendrobium catenatum | reverse complement strand
TCATAAGTTGGTTTACATACCTCTTCCTCATCACTTTCCTCAAGATGATCTTCCCCTATTAAGCATAGGTTTGTAGTCTCTTCCTCTGGTTCAGTCTCAGAAAAATCAGTACCAGATTCTGCCCAGAATGCCTTTTGAATTCTCTTCTTCTCCTTCTTAAACTTAGATTTTTCCTCAAACTTTTCCTTGCTTGTGTTATCTTGAAGTGTTGGGCAATCGACTCTCACATGTCCGGGCTTCCTGCATTCAAAACAAACAATATCAGAAGAT
>NW_021512971.1:0-274 GCF_001605985.2 Dendrobium catenatum | reverse complement strand
TTTTATGATTTTTGGCAAAAGATTATTAATATTGATGTATCTTAATATCAAAAAAGTTTAGATGGTGCTCCTGTGATAGATATATTAAACATTTACCTTAAAGGATAAGTTATAACATAATATGCATCAGTTCATGTCCATTCTATTGAGATTAAGTTGAGTGTGTTGACGGAATTATTATCCATAACTTGACTGCAATGCAATGTTTATGATAATAATTATATATGAAATGAAAATTCATATTTTTTATAGTTCAAATATTATGATAGGTGCA
>NW_021512970.1:0-276 GCF_001605985.2 Dendrobium catenatum | reverse complement strand
TGGAAGTTTCTGGCAATGTTCTGCAGTTTTCGAAACTGACTTTTGATATAACTGTTCGTACCGGACGAAATTTTTCATCACGGGACGAACCAATTTCGTCCAGGATGAAATTGGTTCATACAGATGAACAAATGGTTCGTACGGGATAGTTTTTTACTCAGTTCGTCTGTACTAACTCAATTTCGTACGGGACGATCCAGTGCGCAGAAAAACATGTTTTTAGCAGTTTTTTGAGCGGTTTTTCATGTCCTTTCTATATAAGGAGTTCTAGAAACT
>NW_021512968.1:0-358 GCF_001605985.2 Dendrobium catenatum | reverse complement strand
ATTCGTGCCCGATCAAGATGATTTTGCGATGCCGTATATACTATTAGATCATGTCGATATTACATCCTAATTTATACATATAACAATTAAATAAAATGAAATTCTAAAATAAAAATACTAAATAAACAAATTCAAGATTTAATATGATAAAAATCAAGAGAGAGAGAGAGAGAAAGAGAGAGAGAGAGAGAGGAGAATCAACATTCTCTTTCACTTAATTCTAATTATCTAAAGAAATAATTGTTGTTTTCAATGTAACTTTCTAATGAAAAATCAAATTAATGGATTAGTGATATATAAAAAGTAAATAAATTTAATACACATGGAATCTTTTTATTATAATCACTACTAATGATAT
>NW_021512967.1:0-308 GCF_001605985.2 Dendrobium catenatum | reverse complement strand
AGAGGAGTATGCACAAGTTAATATGAAAAGAACAACAGAAGCACATGAAAATTATAAGTACATGAAAGACTTGATAGGAATGCGAATAAAGAATTCACAAAGCAAACGTCAAAAAGATGTGAAGAAGCTAGTGATGACAGACGATAATTGCCCACAGTTTCTCATAGAAGTTCAGAAGTGGCTATCGTCTAATCGGTTACAACTTTCCACTGAGTTGAACATAGTCGTAGCATCCTCAAGTAGCATTAAAGATGGAGGATGATTGCTAACCTGTGAAATTCTAAGAGAAGGATGAAAGAAAAGAAGAT
>NW_021512966.1:0-376 GCF_001605985.2 Dendrobium catenatum | reverse complement strand
AGAGCTTTTATTTTCAGCTTATAAAATGAATTCATATTTTCCAATATTCTATTTGTATAATTGATTCGATATTTTTTGCTCTCTGACTTATCCTTAAATTTTTTAAATTCTTTTTCAAGATCAGTATAGGATGATTTTAAAATCTCATGATTTTTATTCATATCATCGTATTCATCAAGTAATTTCATGTGGTTGTCATCTATTAAAGCATGATCTTTCCTATGGATTTTATGTTCTTTCTTAAGTTCTTCCAATTCTAGACTTAAACTAGCATGCAATTTTTTCATTTTCTTATATGCATCATGCATGTGTTCAGAAACTTCAAATAATTCATCATAACTTAGGTCACATACCTCTTCTTGATCTGATTGATCTA
>NW_021512965.1:0-211 GCF_001605985.2 Dendrobium catenatum | reverse complement strand
ACATAAAAATATAAGAGTTAATTATAATTTTAAAAGAGTTAGACATCCAAATTATTTATAATTAGAATGTGTTTTTAAATTATTGAATTTGCTTTGAGACAATTGTAGGATGATATGTATTATATTTGTCTTAAAGTAGATTCAAAAGTTTTAAAATTAATTATATTATTTTTTAAATAAAATAAAAAAGGGGTCAAATTAAAAAATTTGC
>NW_021512964.1:0-528 GCF_001605985.2 Dendrobium catenatum | reverse complement strand
AGTAAAATGAAATAAAACTTGATTAAAATCATTAAGGAAAGCTAAATCATCTATCTTCAGTAAGACCTCCTTGACCTTTTTCTTGTTCATAAAACTTTGCATATAATCAACAACATTGAAATTGCCACCTTGTATAATAATACCCTTGCCTTCAAACATCCACTCTTGAAAAACTATTCTCAAAGAAAGGATTGAAAATAATTCTTGCTAAGAGCAATCCCAATGCAGACTACTAAACCCAAAAGAATATAAAATCTTCCTCTATGATCTCTAAAAATACCTCCTATTCTAGCTTTATATGAACTCACCAATGAAGAATCAAAGGTAAGTTTCATCCAATCCAGGGGAGGGGGATGCCAAGAAGCAAGAAACAATTGAACAGGCTGATTAGCATCCCAAATTTTTGGAATTGGATTTTTACAACATGAAGCAACAACAAACAAAATAGAATTAGCTACAATGAACGTAATTGTATCCTCCATTCCACCATGTAATAACATGTTTCTACTCTTTCAAGAAAATAAAATA
>NW_021512963.1:0-311 GCF_001605985.2 Dendrobium catenatum | reverse complement strand
TCCTCTTAAAGAATGGGAGGTTATGGAGAAATGATGGGGGAACAAAGGTGATCTGCGGGTAATGAAGCTGAAGATGCCTATCGTTGAGAGAGAGGATGCACATGGGTGAACCTATAAGGTGTAGAGGTATTTCACCATCAATGGGTTCACGTAGGAGAGGTTGACGGTAGATGGCCTGTGTTTAGACGAGAAGACCTTGCTTGGTAAAAGTGAAGAGACATAAGATGCCCCATATTGAGCTGGATGGAGTTCAAGGACAGCTTGTTGGAATGTTTCCGAACCAGCAGAGGATGGGATTTCAATGAGCAGTT
>NW_021512962.1:0-851 GCF_001605985.2 Dendrobium catenatum | reverse complement strand
AATCTCTGAGGCATAGCATGGCTTGGCAGATTCATAAAAGTCATAAAAGAAGCTGGATACAGACAAAGCCAAAATGATCATACCATCTTCATAAAATACTTCATTGATGGTAAAATCTAAATATTAATTATAAATACTAATGATATAATCATCAATAATGATGACAATAGAGAAAATGAGTCTCCAAGAAAAAAGATTGTTGAAGAATTTGAAATCAAAGTGTTGAGCAAAACTGAAATAATTCAGGGAATATAAATTTTTCAATCATATTAAGCAATATTCTTCTCTCAATAAAAATATGTCATGAATCTATTGAAAAGAAGAAAAATAGTTCATTGCAAATTTTATGATATCCCAACAAAATTATATAAAAAATTAGACACACATGAAGAAAGAAAAGGGATAGACACGGGGTAACATCAAAGATAATTTGAAAAAAAAAAAAAAAAAGATCTATCTCACACCCATATAGACATCACATTAGCAAAGAGTCTTATCATTCAATTCATAGGCAAAGCCAAACAATCAAATCTTCAAGCTACTTATAGAATCCATCAATACTTTAAATGAAGTCCTTATAAAGGGATTCCCTAAAAAAATATGATACTTTACAAACTAAAGAGTATATTGATGCAAATAATGCAAGATCATCAGTTGATAGAAGATCCACATATGGGTATTGTACCTTTTTTTGAGGAAATCTCATAATATGGAGAAGTAAAAAACTACCTGTAATTTAAAGATCTATCACTGAATCTGAAATTAGAACCATTGTCTAAGAAATTTATGAACTTCCGTTGATCAAAATCATTTTAAAGATTTAAAAATTAAATTAAAATGACAAATAAAGA
>NW_021512961.1:0-252 GCF_001605985.2 Dendrobium catenatum | reverse complement strand
CTTAAATAAAAATTTTAAAAGTTATGAGATGGTGACTTCGTGATGGTGTGGATTCGTCCGGAATGATTAAGAAATTACATGCTAAGAGTGCAGGACCATCCAAGATAATTAAGAAAATCAACGATAATGTTTATGTAGTAGATCTGCCTACATAATTCAATATCAATACATCCTTTAACATAGAAGATCTAATAGCAGATGAAGGTCCCAATTTTAACTCACCAAATCTACTTATAAGCAGCCTTGTGTGAC